>NC_060126.1:53894278-54076105 GCF_021461395.2 Schistocerca americana
ATGTATTGCTTGTTGTCGCAATTGGCTCCTTTGAAAGATCCTGCATCTTTGTCCTTTGCTGAAATGTGCTCACTTCTGTCCATCTATTTTCAAAAGCATACGCATGTGGTAGCCTCTCATGTTGCCTTTTATCGTTGTCAAAAGCAACCGAATCAATCCTATTGCGCTTGGGCTACTGACCTTCACAGCCTCAGTCAAAAGTGTCAATTTGTTACTGAAGTTCACAAAGAATCTTACGCTGATTCCATGGTACGGGATGCTATTATCCGGTCGGCGCCCGACAAAGAAGTTAGGCAACGTGCCCTTCAGTTGGCAAATCCGACTCTAGATGAAGTCCTATCCCTATCCATCGTTCATTCTTTTGAAATTTCTCGCGCCACTGGAGTGCAAATAAAGGCATGGGGTGATGTCGGGGAAATACAACCTCTGTGCAATGTTCACGAAGCGTGTGCCGTGTCCCTGCCGGCCGACGTGGCTGCAGTACACTCCCAAGGGCAGCCTCAGCCTAACTGTAAACAAACCTCTAAGAAACTGCAGCAAAACCCACGGCAACTTCCTTCATGTCCGCAGTGTTTTACGAAACATTCATGAGAATATTGTCCACAACGAGTGTCACAAATGCAAAAAAAAGGTTCATGTTTCATCTGTTTGCAAATCCAACCGCATACATGATGTTCATGAACATGACACTGATTTTGATTCTGTGTTGTCTATCAATTGTACTTCTTCCCTTTCAGGGAAGTTATTCCTCACGGTCCAAATACTTGGTTGAGATGTTCGCATGCAGGTGGATACTTGTCCTGCTGCCACTCTCATCAATTCTCAGACGTATCTTCAGTTGGGTTCACCAATCCTGTCACCTGTCACTAAGCAATTACGGACTCACATTAAACAGAAGATTTCTCTCTTGGGACAATTTGATGATGAGGCATCTTACAAATCTGTCGTTCACACTGTTCCCATATTTGTGGTCGACCATAGTAACGTGGAGAATCTTTTTGGTTTTGATGCCTTTCGTGTTTTTGGGTTTTCCATAGATGACTCTTGTCAATATCGTCTCTGATGCTATTCCTTATGCTCAATTGGATTCCTTGTCAACGGCATTTTCGTCCCTTTTTCCTCCTTGGTTAGGCCGTGCAAACAACTTTCAAGCTCATATCACGCTCAAACCCACTGCTCGGCCTAAGTTTTTTTGGGCTTGGCCCATTCCTGTGGCCCTTCGTGATCAGGTCAAATGGGAGCTGGATCCTCTCACTGCTTCAGGGTTCTTGGTTCCCGTCACTTCCAGTGAGTGGTCCTCTCCTGTCGTTGTCGTTGCTAAGCCAAATGGTGGTATTCGTCTCTGTGGCGATTTCAAAGCCACTGTAAATGTTCAATGCCTTATCGACACTTACCCTATGCCTCGACCTGAAGAATTGTGTACTAAACTTGCTGGAGTCCAGTATTTTTCTAAACTTGACCTGTCAGAAGCTTATCATCAACTTCCTCTCAACGCTGCTTCCCGGCAGTTTCTGGTCCTTAACATGCCTTTGGCCTCTATCAATACCAACTATTGCCATTCGGGGTTGCCAGCGCCCCTGCTCTCTTTCAGCGATTCTGGGAACAATTATTGCTCACTGTCCCTGGGTGTATAAATTACCAGGACGACATTGTTGTCACTGGCTCCACCATTGAAGAACATCTTCAAAATCTCTGCACACTTTTTCATGTCTTACAGACTGCCGGTCTTAAGTGTAATCTTCAGAAATCAAAATTTTTTCTGGCATCCACCACATACTTGGGATTTCAACTCTCTTGGGATGGTATTCGTCCACTTCAGCAAACTGTCGCTGCGATCGATGCCGTTCCTCGCCCTACATCTGTTAAGGAACTGCAGGCCTTCTTGGGGAAAATAGCATACTATCACAGGTTTTTACAGTCTGCTGCTTCGGTGGCTCAGCTGTTGCATCGCCTATTGCATAAAAATGTGCCTTTTACTGGTCCGTGTCATGCGATGCGGCTTTCCAGAAATTGAAGACTATGCTGAAACAGGCCCCGTGCCTGGCTACTTATCGACCTGGCCAACATCTTGTTCTTACCACGGACGCCTCTCAATACGGGGTCAGTGCAGTTCTTGTGCACCGTTTTTCTGACGGTTCTGAACAACCCTTTGCTTATGCCTCCAAAACACTCAAGGATGCCCAACAAAAGTATTCTCAAATTGAAAAAGAAGCTTTGGCCATTATTTATGCTCTTCATAAGTTTGGTGTTTTTCTCTATTGATCCAAATTTCATCTTGTTACGGATCACAAACCGCTTCTTTCCTTGTTTCATCCGTCTACGTCACTTCCCGACAAGCCTGCACACCGCCTCCAGCGTTGGGCTCTTTACTTGTCTCGTTTCAATTATGAGATTCATTTCCGGCCAACGGCTCAACACGCAAATGCTGATGCACTGTCTTGTCTTCCCATGGGTCCTGATCAGGCACTCAGTAGGGATGAACTTTTGTGTTTCCATCTGGATGTTGCCGAGCAGTGGGTTGTGGACGGGTTCCCCACCACTGGGGACCGGCTGGCAGCTGCTACGGGTTCTGACCCTACCCTCTCCCAGATTTTACGCTGTATTCAGAAGTGTTGGCCAGATCGTCCGTCCGCTAAGACTTCTGATCCATTGCGGAACTACTACACTTTGCGTTACTGCCTCACGGCTATGTATGGTGTTATCCTCCTTTCCACCGAAAATGCTTCACTGCGTGTTGTGGTACCTGCGTCTTTGCGGGCTTCGGTCTTGCGCCTCCTTCACCAAGGGCACTGGGGTGTCTCTCGCACAAAATCTCTGGCGCGCCGTCATGTGTACTGGCCCGGCATCAACTCTGAAATTGCACACATGGTCGCTGCCTGCGGCCCTTGTGCATCACAGGCCGCCACCCCGAAGTCATCTTTGTCACCGTGGCCTTCGCCTGAGAAGCCCTGGGAGGGTATTCATGCTGTCTTCGCGGGACATTTTTTAGGTACTTATTGGCTTCTCGTTATTGATGCCTACTCTAACTTTCCTTTCATTGTCCGTTGCATGTAGCCTACCACTGCGGCAACCACCTATGCTCTAGCTCGCATTTTCTCCTTGTAAGGCCTTCCCTCTACTCTTGTTACTGATAATGGGCCGCAATTTGCCTCTTCCGATTTTGCGGATTTTTGTGACCATCACGGCTTCATGCATGTCACGGCCCCTCCGTTCCATCCTCAGTCAAACGGTGAGGCTGAACGACTGGTCCGCACATTTAAGGCTCAGATGAGGAAACTCCTGACTTCTTCTGCTGCTGATGATGCGCTTCTCCAATTTCTGGTTTCTTACCGTTTCACCCCCATGGGCAACCACAACCCGGTTGAGCTCTTACATGGCCGACAGTCCCGCACGCTACTTCATCTTCTGCGGCCTTCCACCTCACGTCCGCGGGTGCCTTCGCTTGGCCGGTTCACCACCGACGACCTTGTATGGGTACGGGGATATGGCAAGCAGCCAAAATGGAGTCCTGGCCACATCATATGACACCGTGGACAACGCCTGTATGAAATCCAGACGGACACATGTGTTGCAGTGCATCATTCTGACCAGCTTTGGCCTTGTGTCCCGGCAACGCCCGTTCCGGATGCTACTATACCACCTTCGGCTCTACCTGACGCTCGGGATACTGGAATCTCTCATTACTCACAACACAGTCCTCTCATCATCATATCAGTGTCAGCACAAGAACTGACGCCACCAGGAGACGTGCCCATGCAGGAACTAGATGACCATCATCTGTCGGAGCAGCTCTACTCGTCTCCTTTTCCTACGGACGCTGTCACATCGCCCATGTCTCCTGTTATAACAACCGCACTTGCCGCAACGGGCACATTGGTGCATGGGCCCCCAGCAGATTCGACCCCCATGTCTCCTGTCATCTCGACCCGTTATCATCTCCGGACACTTCCATCCATACGGGAAGCCTCCTCCTCGAGACTTTACGGCCAGTCAAACAACACCTATGGACGTTAGCAATTTACAGGCCATCTCCATCAAGACCTGTGCAAAAACTTCAAAGGCGGGAAAAGTGTTGTGACTCGCCGATCTTTCAAAGTGCCGCCGTGCAGTTACACGCATCCTCTACATGCAGTGCTGTCTGCCAGCCATGCAGCAGCAGTGGCACCTAGGTGGCCAGCCAGCCAGCGGCCGCTAGACACGGACTCAGTTATGATTTGACTGTTAAAGTGTACACACATCTTACTCTGTTTACTTGATCTATGACTTTCATGTATTGCGTCTTCCTTGAAATATATTTGTTCAACTTGAAGTTATAACACTTTCCCTCCTGTGGATATTCCTGAAGCAATACTGCCATTACTCCTGTGATCGAGACATCAATTTGCACCATGAACTCTCTATCGCAGTCTGATGCGGCCGGAGGAGGGGGCAGTCACTACTAAGGTCTCCTTTAATCCCTCATATGCAGCTTATTGGCCTCACCTCACCCAAATTTTTATCCCTTTTTCCATAATTCATTCAGCAGCCTTGGCAACCACATGAAATTTGGCACAAATTTTCTAAAAAGTTAACAATTCTGATGAACTTCACTATTTTGTTGGAATATCCTGGTGGGGTAATTCCCTAATAGTCTTAGTATGTTCTGGATCAACTCCCACTTGCTGCAGCATCACATTATACTCCAGAAACAATATGTTAGGGAACCCAACATTTAAATTTTGGGTTTAACTGTCTGCTTTCCTTAGGTGTGTGAACACTTCTCTTGACTGTTACGTATGGTCCTGGCTATTCTTACTAAAAATAACCAAATCATTCAGGTGATGGTACATGAATTTGAACTTGATTATCCAAAAACAACATATCTAAGAACTGGTATAACACAACCACGCCAATTGCAACCCCAAATGCCATCTGGTTAAACTCAAATAAACTCCAATCTGTGGCAAATGCCACGAGGCACTTCAATTTCTTGTCTAAAGTAATTTGATAATGTGCCTGTTTTAAATCTAAATCGAACCAGTTATGCATATATACAACACTGGCAACAGTATGGACTGGAGGACCACCCACCTATTAAGTTCCCTATATTCCTATTTTCCAGATAGTAATTGGCACAGGAAACATTGGTGCTGAACACAGCAATTTGGACGGCTGGATAATTTCGTGCTCCAACATGTTTTCATCTAACCTTTTTAGCTCTTTCACGCGCATTATCAACAGATGATATGGCAGTCACCTCACAGTCACGATCATTTCAGTGCAGCATTTAACTAAATTAGTAAGCCCTAATCTGTCAAGTCAGCATGTCCTCAAATACACTGCAAAATTGCTGTACTTGTTCATTCTGACTTGGCAATAAATTATCTAGATGCACTGCATCACCTTCCTCTTCCCACTCTTGTACCACAGCTACCGGCGAGTCAAATGTGCATAGAAAATAGCCCCTCGACTACCCTTAGTTTAATTTTCCATACGAACTCACAAATTATCAGTTTAGCACCTATGTTCACGACATTCATATGGCATTTGAAATGACTGTCATCTTTGTTCAACTTTAGCCATCCAAACCACACTGCCTGCTGGATGCAAAACACTTGTCACTAACTACTGTCACTCAGCTACCAGTATCGAGCAGTCCATATATTGGCTCATTATTAATTTCGCAACAGCCGAATGCATCCTATGCCACTGATGTGTGAACCTAGCCTTAATCTCTCCAGTGGCAACGATAAAATTAACTCTTATAGCTGCGCTCTCAGGACACTGTCAGCTGTTACCACTTGACCCTTTCTTCTGTTCTGAGCAGTCTCTCCTAAAATGTCATTACAGCACTGCAGAAAGGCAACTGTCAGTCTCTGAAAATCATTCTTGCCATGCATTCCTTCCATCTACCATATTCACTCACTGTTCACGATCCGTCCCTTGGTCCACATTCCTAAATCCTAGCTTGCTTGAAAAAACTGTGAAACTGATTTAGACTCAGTAATGGCCTATACTGAATAGTATTTGTTTCACTACGTAGTCTGCCTGCTCTCCTGCCGTCAACTGCACCGGCTCGCTCGTGATGTGCCAGAGCTGCTGAGACAATTCCTCCACAGTGTTCATAGGGGTCTGCCCGAGCACAGTTTCTAAGTTTACAAACTAATGCTGTGGGCACAGAGCACAATCACACTCTGCTACCAATTGTAGCATACTATTTGTGTGTAGTGAGATTTGGTCTGGGGGTTGTGTGGGCATCTGCTTATTATAGTAATGAACATTTATTACACATCAATACATTCTTCAACAAATTAGAAAATTAACAAGAGTGATCTTGGGTATCAAGCCCAGCAACAATTAGAGAGAAATTGAGCACCAAGCAAACGTAAAAAAAAATTAAAATTCTTTCCTGGATAATAGTAAGCCAATCTGATATTTAATACCACCACAGTTTATTTGCTCTCCACCCAGTGATTTGTCATTGCCTTCTCCTGTCCTCGCTCCTCTGCCCAGCAGCACTGGCAGTGATTCCCGAGCAGACGGTGAGCCTTTTGGTGGTGTGAGCCTTCTGGTGGTGCACACCATGTTATAGCCAACAAAGCTAGACACTGGCATGGGCAAGTCAGAAGTGTTGCTTCACAAGGCACACACCAGTACATAAATGTTTATTGAGTAAGTTCAGAACCATTATCAGACTGTTCACTGATACTGTTGCTAGCACTAACAATCATTTGATGATTTTAAGGAAGTATAGTACACAGTGTGCAAACTCGGAACACCAAACCATAGCTCCCATTAAGTATGGATAAATGAGAAATAACATGAAGAAAAAGAAACTGACAGTATCGGATTAAAATATTAGTACAGTCTGTCGCACTGTTTAACTTGATGTGAAACAGACGTCACTTGTAGGGAAGACTATTGAAAGATTTAATTCATTGGGAGGATTGTGCTAATATGCAATGCTCGTTTTAAATTAACCACATACTGGATGTTAGTAACACCAAATATATTGTACTGATCCTTACCAAGTGACCCTTACAGAAGACACTGAACAAATTCAGAAGCATACTGCTTGGATTGCAACAGGATTAGAATAGCCCACGTGAAAACATAGGGAGTTGCTCAGGCAACTTAAAAATATCAATTGCTGGGATGGGGGTCAACATTGTTCTTGTAAAATTGTGATGAGCTTATATAGCGAACTGTATTCAAGGTAAGCTATGCACCAGTTCCATTCCAAATATTGTGTAGGAATCATGTGAATAAAATAAGAGAGTCTCATATGGAGACCTTTTACTTGCTCTATACACAAATTCAGTTATTGAGTGGCTGCCTTTATACCCTACTATGTGCAGTTCAGTTGCTTCCAGGTAAACCATTGGCATCGTTTGTGAAGTTGAGAATTTAAAAATAAATAAAAATTGTTATCACTAAAACTCCTAAGTTCAGAAAGCCTTCTGGCATTGTTTCACATGTGAATGAAAGGCAGAAGCTTAAATTCAGATCAGAATATTTTAGAACCTTCAACTGTCTGCTGAATGCACATTATATTGAATAAAACAACAGCAAATGTTGGCTACAATGTTCTCGTCAAATAAGTTCATTTCTTCCAGTGGAATAACAAAAACTTGGAAATAGAAACAGAAAATGAGTCAAAATTGTGGAAATGACATCTTGACATGAATCTGCACATTATAAAGGTAAGAATTTGGGAATATAACATAAGAGAGAACCATAGCATGTACCCTTAACAAAGAAAATGATTAAAATACATGACATGACACTAATAAAACAACTTGCTCAATTGGAATGAATAATCCATATACTTGTATAGGGATAACAATTTTATATTTTCTACAATGTTCCTGCATCACAGAAGTAAATTATTATTTTCAAATAGACCACTGACAGCTCCTTCACCAACCCTTGTGTTGTTAATTCCAACCGAAAGACTGGCTTGATGCACATCTACATGCTAATCTATCCTGTGCAGACCTCCTCATCTCTGCATAACTCTCACAACTTTACAACCATCTGAACCTGCTTACTGCAGTCAAGATTTGGTCTCCCTTGCCAGTTTTCATCTCGCACACTACCCTCCATTACTAAACTGACTGTTCCTGATGCCTCCAGATGTGTCTGATCAGCTCATCCATTCTTTTAGTGAAATTCCATAAAGCTAACTTCTCAATTCCATTCAGAACCTCCTGATTAGTGAATTTATCTATGCACCTAATCTTCAGCATTATTCTTTAGCACATTTCTTAAGCTGTCTTCTCTTCTTGTCTGACCATCTTTGCAACTACATTTCACTTCAGTACAAAGCTACACTCCAGACAAACACCTTCAGAGAAGACTTCTTAACACCTAAATTTACATTTAATGTTAAAATACTACTTAAAAAAATGGTTTTCTTGCTGTTACCTGTCTATTTCTGCTGTCACCAGTTATTTTGCTGGTCATATATTTATATACTGTCAATTTTGGTCATTGTCAGTTTTTTCTATGCAAATGATAGAATTCATCTACTGTTTTTAGTGTCTCTGTTCCTACTATAACTCTTCAGCATCACTAATTTAATTATCCTACATTCCATAACCCATGTTTTACCTCTGCTGATATTCATCTTACTGCCTAAAACAATGGAAAATCCAGTACGAAATAATAACAATATCATCTTTTAATCTCTTTTTCAAGAAATTATCCATTCTGTTCAGTTGATCTTCTAAGTCTTTTATTGTCTCTGACAGAACCACAGCATCATTGGTAAATATCAGTGTTCTAATGTCTTCTTCTGAACTTTGGTTTTTTTTTTTTCCAAATTTCTCTTTGGTTTCCATTACTACTTGCTCAATGTATAGTTAGAATGACACGGGGGATAGGCTACAACCCTGTCTTACTCACATCTCAACTGCGGCCTCCATTGCATCTGCTTTGGCTCTTATAACTGCCGTAGAAGTTGTAAATGACACTTGCTGCTTACTTTTTATCCCTGCTACCTCAGAATTCCAAAGAGTTAATTTCTGTCAACATTGTCAAAACCTTTCTCTAAATCTACAAATGCTATACATGTAGAGTTGATTTTTTTTTTCCTTTTATGTCATAACGTAAGTTGTAAGATCAATATCACCTCAAGGGTTCTTGCATTTCTGTGAAATCCAAACTTATCTTCTCTGAGGTAAGCTTCTACAAGTTTTGCTGTTGTTTTGTTTTTGCAAACTTCAGTCTGAAGACTGGTTTGAAGCAGCTCTCCATGCTACTCTAGCCAGTGCAAGCTTCTTTATCTCCAAATAACTACTGCAACATGCATCCTTCTGAATCTGCTTACTGTATTCAGCACTTGGTCTCTCTCTACGATTATTACCCTCCACACTTCCCTCCAATACTAAATTGTTGAAGGGGACTGATGACCATAGATGTTAAGTTCCATAGTGCTCAGAGCCAACTAAATTGTTGATCTGTGGACATCTCAGAATGTGTCCTATCAACCAATCCCTTCTTCTAGTCAGGTTGTGCCACAAATTTCTTTTCTCTCCAGTTGTATACAGTACCTCCTCATTAGTTAAGTGGTCCACCTGTGTAATCTTCTGCATTTTTTTGTAGCCCCAAACTTCAAAAGCTTCTACTCTCTTCTTGCCTAAACTGTTTGTTGTCCATTTCCACTTCCATACGTGGCTACACTCCATACAAATACGTTCAGAAAATACTTCCTAAGACTTAAATCTATTATTAAATTTTAACAAATTTGTTCAGAAATGTTTTTCTTGCTATTGCAGTCTACATTTTATACGGCCTCTACTTCAGCCGTCATCAGTTATTTTTCTGCCAACTCATCTAAGTTTCTTGTTTCCTAATCTAATTCCCTCAGCATCACCTGGTTTAATTTTCACTACATTCCGTTTCCCTTGTTTTGCTTTTGTTGTATCCTTATCGCATTATGTTTTCCTACGTTTCTACAGAATCCTCCCCGAGATTGTCTTCTGCCAATTTTTCCATTCTTTGGCAAATAATTCGTGTTAATACTTTACAACAATGACTTATTAAATTGATAGTCCAGTAACGTTAATACCTGTCAGCACCTGCTCTGCTTGTAATTGGAATTATCACATTCTTTGTGAACTCTGAGGGTATTTTACCTTGCACACCAGATGGAAGCATTTTGTCATGGCTGGCACTCCCAAGACCGTCAGTAGTTCTGATGGGATGTGTTCTACTCCCCAGTCCCTGTTTTGACTTAGGTCGTTCGGTATTCTGTCAAATCTTTCTCACAGTATTATATTCCCCATCTCATCTTCATCTATATCCTCTTTCATTTCTATAATATTGCCTTGAATTTCATTGCCTTTGTATAGACCCTCTATATACTACTTTCACCTTTCAGTTTGCCTTTCTTTGTTTAGTATTGGTTTTCAATCTGAGGTCTTCGTATTTATAGACCTTCTTCTCTTTTCTCCAAAGACCTCTTTAATTTTCTTGTACGCGGTATCTATCTTTCTCCTAGTGCAATGTTCTTCTAATTCCTGACATGTGTCCTCTAGCCATTCCTGCTTAGCCATTTTGCACTTTCTGTCTATCTTGGTTTTAGGTGTGTATATTAGCTTTCACCTGTGTCATTTTCTGCACTTTTATATTTTCTCCTTTCATCAATAGGATTCGATATCTTCTATGTTATCCAAGGAATTCTACTAGGCCCTGCCTTTTGACCTATTTGATCCCTTGCTGCCTTCACTATTCCATCTCTCTCAGCCACGCGCGATTCTTCAACTGTATTCCTTTGTTCTAGTCAGTCGTTGCCTAATGCTCTCTCAGGAACTCTCAACACCCTCTGTGTAGCAGAGATGCTGAGTCGCAGGTAGGCATAACAAAAAGACTGTCAAACAAAGCTTTCAGCCAAACAGGCCTTAATCAGAATTCTGATAAAAGCCTATTTGGCCAAAAGCTTTACTTGGCCTATCTGCGACTCAGCAACTAGTGGGTAGCAACTATCCTTTTCGTAATATTGTTATTATTCCATCCTGGATTTTATACTGTTTGATCTCAGCAGCCTCAGGTTCTTTCAACCTAACCAGGTCCCATCTCCTTAATTTGCCATCTTTTTAATTTCCCACCTTTTGGCAATTTCTTTAGTTTTAATCTACAGTTCATAATCAATAAATTGTCATCAGAGTCCACTGGTTCCAAAATCTCTTGTCTTACCATTACATAATCAGCCTGAAACCTGGTGTCTCCAAGTCTCTTCCATGTATGACACCTTCTGTCATGATTCTTAAACCAAGTGTTAGTGCTGATTAAGTTATGCTACCAGGCAGCTCCCTCTTTCATTCCTTCCCCCATTACATACTAACCTACAACTTTTCTTTCTCTTCCATTTCCTGCTATTGAATTCCAGTCCCCCTTCACAATTCAGTTTTCATCTCCCATAACTACCTGAATAATTTCTTTTATCAAACAGTGGAAAATCCAGGATGGGATGTAACAATATTATGAAAAGCATAATTGCTACTCACCATATAGCAGAGATGCTGAGCTGCACACAGGCACAACAAAAGACTGTCAGAAAGTGAGCTTTCAGCCAACAAGGCCTTCATCGGAAATACACATACACACACACACGCACACACACACACAGAGAGAGAGAGAGATCTCTGGCTGCTGAGACATCAGGTTACAGTTTCCTCTTCCTAGCCTCATTTATTTTGTGATAAATGAAAATGAGCTAGCAGGAGAGATGAAAATTCTTCAACTGAGTGCCAATTGGTCATAAATAAGCACTTTATGAGCAAACAATTATGATGAAAGTGATACCTAACATCTCGGCCTAAACAGAAAGAGTTAAGCCACAGCCATAGAGGTGTGATATATTACAACATTAATAAATGAAGACCATCAGCCTTATTTAGAGCACAAGCAGAGTACACATGAATTTTCACTGTTACTGTCAGATGCTCCATTATGTTGCTTTCAAATATCTTCAAACATTCTGCATTATTACTCTTTAACCCTCCCGTTACCAAGCTTTTTCATACCTCTATTTTACCAAGCGGGGTATTTGGACTACCCCAAAAGAGTTTTGTGTTTTACTGTAATATTTGTTCTCAGATTTCGTTATTTCTATCAAATGGGTTTATTTCGTATTGAAAAATAGCTTTTCAGGTTATTAGAAGTACTTAATCTGATCACAGATACAAAGTACAAAAAAATTTTTATATCTTTCACTAAATTCAGTACTCAACGGACAGAAAATTGATAATCTATGTACCTCAACAGTCATTGCAGTAAAATAAAAAAAGACTTTTTCAACTTTTCAGTCAAGTACATTTTTGCACTGCATGCACTTCACAGTAACAGTTTCTTCTCTGTGTATATTACAAACAGGTTTCTTGCACGTTACACAACAGAATCTTGTTTTCCAATCTTCGTTTCTCTTGCTCTCTTGACATCGTTGTGGCATTGGTAACTTGGAATATTGGCTCTGGATCACTGCTGTATGAACTGCAATACCACAAGCTTTCAGTGCATCTTGTACATCTTTATGAAGACCGTTGATATTTTTGGCTCTTTCTTCCATGTTGCCTTTGCCGAGTCCAAATATCAGTTCAGTTGTGAACAGTTTATGCCGGCTTCGGTTATTCTACTGCCATTCAGGAAATCTTTAAGTGTACAGAATATATGCATTCAGTGCTGCAATATCTATCATTTCCATGAAGATTCTTAGTGGCCACCAACTTGTTCCTCTAACACAAGTGTATTCTCTTCTCTTGTCAGTTTGTCCCAATTATTTATAGCACCTTTGGTTTTGTTGCAGTGCAGTATGATTTCGGGTTTGTGTTCACTTTCTTCACCACTCACTCATCTCTCATTATGCTGAGTAGAGTGTAGTATTACTGCCTTTCCCTTCTTTGGAATATAGGGAACTAGGGTCAAGTCATTTGTGAAACCAAACATTGAAGAGTGAACTTCTCTCTTTCTGCTTCGCAAAAATTCCTTCGGAATCTCTTTCTTATTGGAACGCAAGGTACCGACCAATGTCGTGTTTCGTTTTAGTAGTTTAGCAGCCAATGGAAAATTGGTGAAAAAATTATCAGTTGTTACACCATGACCGTTATTCAGAAATGGTTCGATCAGATCCAAAACAACTCTCTGTCCTTGATTCACTTCCTGAGTATTATCCACCATTCCTGTGTAAATTTGGATCCGTAATAAGTAAGATGTCTTCACATCAGCACAAACCCAAATTTTAATGCCATACTTGCCAGGCTTGCTCTTCATATGAACGCTAAAAGGGCAGTTTCCTTGGTATGTTGCTAATCGTTCATCGATAGTCACGTATTCATATGGATAGAAGTTCTTGCCCAAGTTAGATTGAAATTTGTCGAACACTACTCTGATGGCTTGTAACAATATTACCTCCCCACAGATCCGAAGCACTTTTGTGATGTCCACGAGTTCGACCAGTTCCTATTAGAATTGCTAATACAGCGTACACTTCAGTTGCATTTATATCTCTCCATGTCGTTTTGTTCGAAGAATGAGCTGCATTCCACAAAGAAATTACTCGTTGGCTTCCCTGTTCGTATCTTCTACAATGATGCTCACGATTTCCAGTGAGATAAATAATAAAAATGACTCTGTTATTGTTTTGATTATTTTCCCATCATTCACTGGGCCCAGTGTTACATTACAACGCCGCCCACCTTTTGGTGGTTCACTAGAAAATTGTAGCCCACTTCTAGAAACAAATAAATCTCCGGTGTCTTCATCATCATCATCATCTTCTTCTTCTTCTTCTGCTTCATCCTCCTCCTCCTCCTCTTCTTCTTCTTCTTCTTCTTCTTCTACTTGTTCACATGAATGTGTAGTGTCTTCTGATATTTCATCATCAGCTTCATCTGATGCTGTGATATGGCCTTTGTCAAGAGGTTCCATATATTCATTCAGTTCATTATAAATGTCCCATTCATTTTCATCATAACTGACATCAGAATTGTATAGAATTTCCATGATCTCTTCACTAGAAAGTCCTTTGAACATTCTTACTTTCAGATGACATACTTACTTGTGTAATGTCAGCTCAACAGTGAACATCAAATTCAACTCAACAATAGTAACCAGCAACAATAACAAACATTGGATCTAAGGCAAACTCAAGAAGGAAGATGAATGACAGATATATTTCCCAAAATCTTCTTTTTCTACAAATAAGAAAATAAGACGTTTCATACCAAGTGGGGTAGTCTCACAATCCCACCAATAAATGACTTGAATAACAATGATAAAGCCAAAAAAATTAGACAGTCGTGAGTGTGAATTCAATGTCAATCATTTTAATACGAGGTCATGAAACCACAGGCATGTGGCCCTTCAGATAACATTATTATAGGGAAAAAATCAACCTGGGGGAGTCAGAATACCCCGCTTGGTAATGCGAGGGTTAGATCAGTAATACACGAATGTTTTCTCTGTACTGACAGTATAGAAAAAGATACATTGCTACTTACCATAAAGATGACACACTAAGTTGTAGACAGACAGAATTAAAAGTCTACATCTTAGCAGGTCATCTTCACAGTAAGTAGCAATCTGTCTTTTCGTACATTGTTGATATTCCTACCTGGAGTTTCCATTGTTTGAGTTCTCTGTATTAATATGTATAGCACTTTATCAAACTACCACAACACAACCCATGAAGCGACGTACCAGCTGCATGACAAAGTGAATACTGTGGCACAGTGGGAGCAGGCAGGAATCCCAGGAAAAATCTGACATACTGTCATCATTTTTTTGCTCCTTTGGCAAATACAAGGGCTGCCTGAGTATCATAAGTTATTTAGTACTAAAAAATTATGACTGATTTATGTGATCTGTTCTGCAAAACTAAACATCAAGGTAACCAGAATATACACAAGAATATGTGGCTTTTTTAATACAGAACTGACAGATTTCATAATCTACATTTTGTATAATACGAACATAAAAGCTGATCATGACCACATTTTATTACAACATTGCCCACCAGGTTCTCAATATATTCCACAAATTACAAAATTCTGTCATAATTGCTGAAACAGATTTTAGGAAATTTTCTGCAGAACATTTTGGTGATAGTGAGAAGGCAAGTGAAGTTGTGGTAAAGATGCGACATGTTTATCATTAAATGTTAGTCACATAGTTTGTTTATCATGTATAAATCATATGTTAAATCATGTCATTGTATTACATTTCTCACTGTAATTGGCATTGCTACATGCAGTGGTGTTCATTAATCACAAGTAACACAACAGGATGAAAATTGTACAGTATAATAATATTGACACAGTCCTTTAACTTTTTACTAAAAAGTAGTTGTTATTGTTAGATATACACAGACATTCACATCTGTATCAACTTGTACCCATGGGCGAAATTTGAGCCCAATCTGATAAGGACCTAACCAAAATGCTTACATTTTAAATATTTTTGTTCTCTAACTGGCACAATACTTCATCCCGAAATCAGTGACTACCTGTAACTACATATTCAAAAATATCTAGTAAATGGCTCATGTATGGAGCCAAGCTGGCTGGGATGTTTCTGCTTTTGTTGCTGTGTACTTACCCTGCAACAGCTTTCACTATTTTATTTATTTATTTTATTTTATTTATCATGATGTTCCATAGATCCTTTATGCATGTGAGATGCTAGAATTGTGAACAAGTTAAAGAATATATAAATGTAGATTACACAAAATATAGCACACTTATTTTACAGAAAACAGTTTCAGGGAAAATAAAAACATAAAACTAGAACACAATACGAGCAAAGTGACAAAAGACATCATACAAAGATTAACACAGGTGATACAATACCTGACAAATACACAGTAAATGTATGTGCATAATAAGTCTGTATTTCCTTGTTGAAAAATTTACCCAATAAACAAAAAGTTTTCTTTCAAATAAATACATCTTTAATTTATGTTTAAATAATGCATTGTTACTACATAGGCCCCTTGCATAGTTTATCAGTGAATTAAATATTTTAGTACTAGATTACTGTACTGAACACCTTTTTGTACCCAAGCTAGATTTTTGAGATCACAGTGGAGATCAGCCTCCCTTCTTGTATTGTGACCATTTGCATCTTTCATTGGTTTTTTATTGGGAAATTTCTTAATGAGATTACGAAAGGACTTTCTCGGGGGTATTTTGCACATAATTCGGATAACCTTTCTCTTCAGAAAGAAAATTTTCTCTGGTGTGGGTGAATTGCATTACAAGGTTACCAGCATATTATGGAGTGGAAGTATTTATTTATTTATTTATTTATTCATCCGTAGACAACTTGTGTTGTATGGATGTCGTCAACTGTATACATGGAATGAGTATATACATAATAGTACTTCTGGTAGTACATATTTCTATGGTGAAACTTAATCGTTTGTACACAAAACAAATACACACCAATCTTAGTTACAAATAAATATAAATTTACAAATGTATTCTTGCATGGATTACACAAAATGAATACACACCAATCTTAATTACAGATAAATATAAATTTACAAAGGTACTCTTGCATGAATTGAGGTGAACACATGTCATTTACAGTATTCTTTGACAGTATAGTAACATTTATCTGCTAAACAATTTTTTGCAGCTTTCCTAAAGGCATGTATTCCAGTTTCAGCTTTGATCTCCTCTGGAAGTCTATTATACATTTTTAATCCATTAAATAATAAACTATTTTGGGTTTTTGTTTTGTTTTTTCGTATGAGATGCAAATGGTGGCAGGATCTAGTCCAGTGTTGGTGTATAGATCTGTTTTGTGTGTACTGGTCAATGTGTTTCTTTATATATATATCACAGTCTGAAAGATGTATTCACATGGTACTGTCAAGATTCCCATGGTTTTGAATAAATCAGTACAGTGAGCTCTCTTGCTGCTTTTTGTTATTATTCGTACTGCCCTCTTTTGCAGCTTGAAAATTGCTTGTATGTTCTGCACATTTGTACCCCAGAAGGTTATGCCATAACTAATTATTGAATGCACATATGCAAAGTATGTAGTCTTAGCACATGAACTATTACATACTGACATAATTATGCGGAGTGCATAACAAGCAGTAGCAATTTTCTTTTCTAGTGCTGCAATATGGTCAGTCCAGTTAAGCTGTGAGTCAACATGCATTCCTAGGAATTTTGTGTTTGTGACACAATTTATAAGTTCCTCTTTAACTTTTAGGCCTATGCTATTATGTTTTTTATTTATGTGGAAATTAATACTGTTTGTTTTTTTAATATTGAGGGTTAATTTGTTGCTTACTACCCACTTGCATACATGATCGAGAGTTTCTTCAGCTTTGTCTCTCAATTTGTCTGATGACTCATCACTGATAAGGATGCTGCTATCATCTGCAAATAGTATTACTTCCCCTATTTGACACTCTGGGGAAAATCATTGATATATATTAGGAAGAGTATTGGCCCTAACACACTTCCCTGAGGGACTCCTATGTTAATATGTTCTGGTTTGGAAATGTGTTTTATCAATCTGCTGAACTTCGTTTGTGAGATCTCTACACACTGTACCCTATTTTCCAAGTACGATTGAAACCAGTTATTTACTGTTCCCCTTATTCCTAGTGCCTCCATTTTGTTTAGTAGTATTTTGTGGTCTACCGTGTCAAATGCTTTGCTAAGGTCAAGGAATATGCCTGTTACATGTTCACCTTCGTCAAGTGCTTCTAAGACAAAATTTGTGAAGTGAGCTACTGCTGAACCTGTGCTTCTTCGTGGCCTGAAACCAAATTGTTCTTTACACAGTAGGTTGTACTTGTTTAGGAAATCCATTAGTCTCTTTTTCATCATATTTTCTATTACCTTGGAAAAGGATGAGAGTAATGAGATGGGCCTATAGTTTTCTATATTTTCTGGATCGCCTTTCTTAAATAGAGGCAGGACTTTTGCACATTTTAAGTATTCTGGGAAGCAGCCTGCAGTGAAAGATTCATTTATGATGTGTGCCAAAGGATGTTGTATGCTGTCAATGCAGTCCTTCAGTAAGCACACTGGCACTTCATCTAAACCTGCTGATGTTTTATTCTTTAGATTCTTCACAACCATCCTTACTTCTTCTGTAGAAGTCGGTAACAGTAACATTGAGTTATCCATATAGTTCAATTTTTGTTCAGGCTGTTTATTGCCAAACTTTTGCTGTAGCTTAGTAGCAACACTGCTGAAGTACTCATTTACAGTATTTACTAGTGTATTTGGGTTATGTATAATAGCACCATTATGTTTAATTTGAATGTTTACTGTTTTTAATTTATTACTGTTTGTTTCCTGTTTGGTAACAGTCCAGGCTGCTTTAATTTTATTTTCTGCCTTTTCTATAATACTGTCATTGTGGGCTTTTTTTGCATCTCGTAATACTCTTCTGTATATTCTTTTGTATGTGTGGTAGTAGTTTAGGAAACCAGGATCACTATGGTAGTTTTTTAACCTGTTCAGTTGTTTGAGTGTTGCAGAGGATTTCCTTATTCCTTTGGTCACCCAGGTATTTCTTTTGTGTGAGTGTACTGCAGTTTGCACCTTTGGGAATGCTTCATCAAATCTGAGTTTAAATAGTGACACGAATTTAGAAAATTTCTTATTTACACTAGTTTCAGCATACACTTCTTCCCAAGCTATACTGTTTATTTGCTTGGCAAATTCTGATCTGTTTGGTTTGGAGAAAACCCTTCTGTATGTGTATGTTTTAGTTGTATTGTCTATATTTATGTTTAATTTTAGGATTTGACAGGAGTGATCAGAAAGGCCAAGGTCATCTACAATAATTTCACAACTTTCTTTATCTATGTCTGTGATGATGTGATCAATTGTTGATGATGAGTTCTTGGCTATCCTCGTGGCTCTGTTAACTAATGGTGATAAATTATAACAGTGCAATATATTCAAGAATGAGTTACAGAATCTATCCGGGTTTTGTGTGTTTATATTTAAGTCTCCACAAATGAGAACCTTCCCTTTAGGATTTGAAGCCATGTCTAGAATCTGGATTAGTTTTGCAGTGAAAGTATCTATATCACCACTGGGTGAACGGTAAATACATATTATAGTTAACCTTTGTGCCTCATCTGTCTTTCTTATCTCTATGGCTGATATTTCTATGTGTTTTTCCTCACTTACAGAATTAATATCATTTCTAATTTTATAGGCAATTCCTTGCTTAAAATATATACATGATCCACCACCTCTAATGGTGGTTCTACTATAATGACATGCTAGTATATATGAGTTTAAATTTATTAATGTTATTTCAGTTCCTCTACACCAATGTTCAGTAATGCATGTGACTGAACTGTTTAAAGTTTGTAGTTCCACTTCTAATTGTTGCACTTTGTTTCTGATAGATTGTATATTTTGATGAAAGACTGAGAAACGAGCACAGCTTACCTTGCCTGTATCTTTTGTTTGCATTTTGTTGACAGTGACTGATGCTTTGCGCCGGTTTGTCCCAGTTTTTTTCTCCTCTTGGTGCTGAACCATAAAAAATCCTCCTTTGGAGTGATGTACTTTCTTGTCCTCTGGCTCCTTCTGATGGGGTGTGGTTTAGCTGGTGGCTTCTCCATTGGTACTGTCGTTTCTGGTGCTACTGCTGTTGTTGGCTTTGCTGTTCCAAATTAAATGGACTTTGTGACACTGATGTCTCCAAAGCAGCCACTAAAGATTACTTCTGTAGCCTGTACTAACAACAAATTATGACCAGTTTAACCTACACATAATTATAGGAATTACTTCAACATAACTTTATACAAGGTGTACCATAATTAATCAACCCAAAGAAACCATGAGGAACCCATGGATCACAAAGGGGATAAGGATCCCTTGCAAACAAAAATGATAATTGGATATTACAGCAAAAAATTTAGGAAATTCTACGCAAATAAATCATTCTATAAAGTACGATAAAATATTAAGCAAAGTAATCAGAGTGTCAAAAAGTTTATATTGAGCTCTGAAATCAACCAAACCCAGTAATAAAACTAAAACAATCTGGGACAGGTGCCAATGCTGCCAGTAAACCCAAAGATTTGTCTTAAATATTGGTGATAAAAATATAAGCAGTCAAGAGGTAATTGCAAAAAAACTCCAATGACCATTTCCTAAGTCCTGCTGAGAAAACTGTCTGCAATGGCTCTTGAGAAAGTTCCATGGAAACACTCAAACACCATTTTCCCAATCCTGTAAGTGGGATAAGTGTACACTCCACAACCAGAAATGAGGTAAAGAAACTCATTGCCTCTCTAAAAAGCAAGTGACAATAGCATGAGAACCTAATGATGTCTCAACCCCGTGTATTGTCTTAAACTACTCAGATGCTAGTTTTTTACGCAATACTTTAAAGAATGCATCTATGTAACTTCATACAGAGGACTGTCAGCTGTCAATGTACTGACAAAGTTGAGAGATGTTTAATGCAATCACTAAAATTAAGCAGAATTTACATACCTGAATCACAATATTCTGCTAACTCTAGAAGGTGTGGCTAGTAAGATATCCTTTTTATTTGTTTTTGAATGTCTGAGATTTTCAGTTTCCTGTTTTATGTCTACTGGCAATCTGTTCCAGTCTTTTGTACCAGAATATGCAACTTCACTCTTAACCATATGTAGGGAAAATATTTTTCCGCTAGTATTGTAGTTGTGAATTTCACAGTTAATCCTAAATTGATTCTGATTATTAAACAAAAGTGCCTTTAGGGATAAAATATCTTGACACATGTATAAGAACTCCGACTATGAAGAGGTTCCTGCATGGTATTTGGTTATCAATATTACATAAAATTTTTACTGCTTGCTTTGTTAACACCAGGTAGGAATATCAACAATGTAGGAAAAGACAGGTTGTTACTTACTGTAAAGAAGACACTTTAGGGATTAAATATCTTGACATTTGTATAAGAATCCCATCTGTGAAGAGGTTCCTGCATGGTATTTGGTTATCAATATTACATAAAATTTTTACTACTTGCTTTGTAAACACCAGGTAGGAATATCAACAATGTAGGAAAAGACAGGTTGCTACTTACTGTGAAGAAGACACTGTAAGTTGCGGACAGGCACAATTAAAAGACGCTTACATATAGCTTCCAGCCTTAGCTTTCATCAGTAAAAGAGGGACACACACCATTCACATGCAAAAGCAAGCACACCTCATACGCACACAACCGCCAACTCCAGCATCTCGGGACCAAGATGCTGGAGTTGGCACTCGTGTGCACATGAGGTGTGCCTGCTTGTGTGTATGAATGGTGTGTGTCTCTCTTTTACGGCTGAAAGCTGTGGCTGAAAACGTAGTGTAAGCGTCTTTTAATTGTGCCTGTCTGTGACTTAAAAGTGTCTTCTTCATGGTAGGTAGCAATCAGTTCTTTCCTAAATCGTTAATGTTACTGTACTCTTTGACAGAAGAAATACTTTTTTGACTGTAGCTGTGCTGCCCCAAAAAATTATGCCATATGGCACAGTATTACATGAAAGTATGCTAGCAGTTCTGTCTACTGGTCAACATGAGTGAGATATCTAAGTACAAACCACACAGAACTGAGTCTTGCGGTCAGCTCATCCATGTGTTTGTGCCACCTTGGTGTATTGCCCATCTGGATGCCTAGGAACTTCACAGATGTAAACTCATCTCATTTGTGCCCATTGATCCCCACTTCTGGTACCTCCAATTCATATTTCTCACGTGGGATTGCGTAATATGAGTCTTTGTAAGACTGAGGATTAACCTCTTTGGTATGTACCCAGTTGCAAGCCTCTTTCATTATTTCCTGGTTGTGTTTGTTGTGGATTTACCCACATGGATAGCTATGCACATTAAAGTGCTGCTTCTAAGATGGGAAGGCACGATGGCCCCAGATCGAATCCGCTTGGCAGATTAATGGTTAGGGGTAGCCTGGAGTTGGTTTATAGATGGTTTCTCACATCCCACTTGATGAATGCTGGGCTGGAACCCAAGTCGGGCCTCAGTTACATGATTTGCAAACATTTGGAAAACTTTCTCTCACTTTCACACAAACAGCACCACACACAGACAGTTGGGCTTCCCATATTCCGTCCTGAGGGGTATTAGGGTGGTGGCAGGAAGGACATCTGGCCAACCCTTAAATTAACTGTGCCACATCTGTTAATAACCAAGGAGAACTTACACTTATGTGGGATAAAGACACAAACAAAAGAAAAAGAAGAACTTTGGTGTGAATTTGTTTGAGCCCTTTATCTGTACATATCACTGTTTTTGGGGAGCCTTCCAGTGTACTGGGTAATCCATTTATGCAGACCAAGATCAGGAAATACATGACCACTTGTGTCCAAACACTGAACCTAATGGAATGTCATATTTTTATGATTCCCTGCTACAAATTTAGTAGTGTTCTCATTATATAATTTATTAATTTGACTGTCTGTTATCTATTGTAAATAAGTGACTCCATCCATGCATGGCACATCCCTTTAAAACCATAACGTTTTATCTGCTTCATTGGAATTTTAGGAGCTACGCAATCAAAGTCCCTGGTCAAACTGTCAACAGCATAATTACTCATTTAGTTCTATCAGAACTGAGTTTGTAATATCATATCTTTTTATACCAACATAAAAGCTTTTATGGAAGCTAGACTGAGCTGTTGTTAACATGTTATTCTGAGGGAGTTGATCTAATATTCTGTTGTAAGCTGCCTTCTCAGAATGAAGAAATAGGATGACTGTCTCTAATTAGTAGTCATTTGCCTATCAACATTTTTGTAAATGGTCATAACTACAAAAGTATTTTAGTTTTTCATGAAACAACTCAGAGCATTTACTAATTACAAAGATAACTTAAGGGAGTGTGATAAAGCCAGTACACTGATTTTTAGTACTTTGAAGTGCAGTCATAACTGAAAGATTTTATATATATATATATACCAAATGAAAGCGCTGGCAGGTTGACAGACACACAAACATACACACAAAATTCAAGCTTTCACAACAAACTGTTGCCTCATCAGGAAAGAGGGAAGGAGAGGGAAAGACGAAAGGAAGTGGGTTTTAAGGGAGAGGGTAAGGAGTCATTCCAATCCCGGGAGCGGAAAGACTTACCTTAGGGGGAAAAAAGGATGGGTATACACTCGCACACACACACATATCCATCCACACATATACAGACACAAGCAGACATATTTAAAGACAAAGAGTTTGGGCCATATATATTTCCTACGTGGAATGTTTCCCTCTATTTTTTATATATATATATATATTTTTTTTTTTTACCTAACGACTACTGGGGTCACTTTTACTGCTTATTTACAAAAATTGATCTCTGTGGGTGCAGTGTGCAACACTTGTCTAAGTGATTATAATTCACTGAACGTAGTGGCCAATGATTTGAATTTGACATATCTTTTTGCTACTGTCATCAGGGAGTTGAATATGATTTTCCTCAGTGGACTTGTTTCATGCCTATTAATGGTTTAAATTATCTTTGCTTTCTTCGAATTTTGAATATTTGGGTATAGCACATGTTTTTTGCCCATCTGATGACTGGACTTGCATTTGGGATGACGATGGTTCAAGTCTCTCTCCAGCTATCCAGATTTAGGTTTAACAGGATTTCCCTAAATAGCTTTAAGACAAATACTGAGGCAATTCCTTTGACAAGTGCACAGCAGATTTCCTTCCCCATCCTTTCCTAACCAAAGCTCATTGACTGTCACTGATGACCTCATTATTGATGGGCTGTCGAGCACTACTCATCCTTTATTTGATGATACAGTAAAGAATTTTGCCATGATTCTTGCAGTGCCCATATATTTCCTGATTAGTCCTCTGCATTAAATAAAACTTATATTCCAATGTAATTGTCCATGACAAATTGTAGAGGTAAAATGAATTCTTAGTGTTATAATAACATTTTTAGAGTAGAATTAGATTTTTCATCTACGGTTTGTTCTTGTTAAATTTCTTCCCATGGTTAACCATTAATGGCCTCTTCATCAATAGCTCATTAAAGCTAAGCCATCTTTGTTTCCAAGGTCTGCCTACTCCTAAATTCTTGTTTCAGTAGCTTTCATTGAATATTCTATACCAGATTTGTTAAATGTTTTTATGCAGAGTATTATAATCATCATCATCATCATCATTAGTCATTTGACCTAGACTGCTGGATCAAAGCCTCCAGATTTTTCAGGTATGTGCTTTCATGTTGTTTCCTCAGGTTTTCTGATATCATTAATATTTTCTATTAGGTTGTCAGCTCGGTCTTCTCATATATCTCAGTTTTCATTGTCCCTGTACCTTCATTTGCTTGACTACATATCCTGACAACTTCAGTTTCATTTCCAGCACCATCACAATTACATATTCCACTTCAGTCTGTTCCCTAATCCATTTGTTTGTTTTACTGGCTCTCCTAGTAATTCCCAGCATACATCTTTCAATTCCTCACAGCACCACACTCAGTTTTCGTTCTGCATAAAGTTACATATATACTTGGTTTAAAGTGTTAGATAAAAACAGCAGCTAGTTAGTATAGGAGGAACAGTAATTACTTTTTTTAAAAAGTAGCTGCTTCTGTGGTATATCTGCATCTTTATCTATACTCAGCACACCACTATGAAGTGCAAGGTAGGGATACTGCCCATTTTACAATTTACTTGCCATTTTATTTGTGTATTAGTTGAAGCTTACCTTCACAGTCCCTAGAACAGTGATAAATATAGGGCTGTAGACAGTGGTGGTTCGTGAGTGCACATTCTGGGTGTTAACAAATCTTTAGATTCAGATAAAATTGAGACTGTGAAATTAATAGCATCCGCTGTATAACAGATATGCTTATCAACAAGTTTATAGAACTACAGCCACTGCCAATAACAATAACAAATGTGGAAGATTCCTAACAGATAGATTAGTTCATGATTTTACTTCCGAGCTGAAAATCAGATATTCTTACGCTGCACCCACACAACAGCTTGTGCTAACTGTACACTTCATTATTAAATGTTTGCTTGTAGTCACGCTAATTTGATTTCGTGAGTCTCTCAATCAAAGGATCTGTTCTAAGAGGCCCTAGTCCCTTTGCTGCCACATATTCCCGGTAATTTACTGTTCTGTTCCCAGCATGAGATTTTCACTATGCTGCAGAGTGTGCACTGATATGAAATTTCCTGGCAGATTAAAGCTGTGTGTTGGATCAAGATTTAAACTCGGAAACTTTGCCTTTCACAGATAAGTGCCCTGCTGACTGAGTTACCCAAGCATGACTCACGACCCATCCTAACGGCTTTACTTCTCTGTTAGCATTTAAAATAGATTCAACATAGTTCATATTTGTACTGCACACAAAAGCTGATTCCCGCACAGCAAACAACCAGCTCCAAACACAAAGTGCCATTTGTGGAAATGATTAAATTCAAGCAACAATGTCTATCAGAATGGTCAATTGACCAGAATACAAATGAGGCACTGAGATCCGTAAGGGCCTAAAGCACACTGCAGTTGATCCCACATTTAAGTGAATAGCAGAGAAACCAGTGATACAGCTTTTTGTGAATTTTCATATGCACAATGTGGGCCTACAGCACAGATAAACCTGGCTCACCACAAGATCAATGGATTTCAGAAGCACGAATAAATGCTACAATCTCACAATCGAGGATGATGTGCTTTAGACCCTTACAATTCTCACAGGGGAAACACTCCCCTTCAGATTTAGTGTAAGATGGCCCAGTGGATACCCTGTCAAAAACTGAACACAGATCAAACATGAAAACAGGAAGAATATTTACTAAAGTGTGAAAAAAAGCAAAATAGAAACAGTGACAGTGTGTGACACACAGTCCAGGCTTAAGAACTGCAATATTGGGTGAAAATTAACAGCTGTGGCATTGCGGTTAAATGGTCATAGTGTTGGACTGTGAAGCAGACAAACTTTGTTCTGTTTACAACAATATGAACTGTCCGTCCAATCAGAGAAAGCTTTGTTCTCTTTCTAGAGTCTTGGCAGTTGTCGTACTATTTATTGGTTATAGAATATAAGTCATGTGGTAAGAATATGTTACTGTCACAAGTAATGTGATGAACAGTGAAAGCAGGCAAGATACCACATAGATGTCTCACGGAAATGAAAATAACAAATAAATGTGTGTGAACCGTGTTACAACAAAGGGATTAAAGAGTCAAAATTCCAAAGTGAAAAATAACTTCAAAAATGTTGAAAAGACAGGGTTCTGACAGAGCACAGAGAAACTGTGTGACTGTGAAACTAATGTGCTCATTTGTTGCAGCTGTCATGACAAACTATTATGTTTTCATTATTTCCTTGAGAGTTATCACAATCACATTCACATGAACACCTAAATTGGGTAAGGGGGCATATCTCACTGACTTACCAGGCGTGCAAATTAGGTGCATTGGTAAGAGATTTCCTATCGTATGACATACATACTGTTACTAATGCCATGTGTGACACACAAGACATGTTTTCTATTGGAGAATTCGGTTTACTTGCCATCTTGGCATCAAAGGTTTGTGGTTCCCATTTGAAAGCCAGTTCCTTTCAGCTGCTAATAGAGTAGTTGTGCAGAATCAACTGTCACTATAGGTCTATTCCTCAGACCTTGCTGTCGTAAATGGACGTTACACCATGACACAGACAAACCTTTGAATACAGTGAAAAAATAAATAAAAATTGGTTGGATCGAGATTTAAACACGGCTCATCTGCATGGCAGACTAACATCATGACCACTTAACCACGATGCTGCTGCTGTATGAGTCCGTTCTATATTGCACTTTTTGACCTTGGACCATTCACTGTTTCTATTTTTCTTTTAAAACACCTTCCTGTTTTCATGCTTGCTTTGTGTTCAGGTTTCGATGCATTGTCCACTGGGGCCTCTTACCACAGAATCTGAAGGGGGTGCGATGGGGAGTTTCACTTGTCAGTACCTCAAATGTGTCAAAAGTAACCTTGAATTGCATTACTCAGTTATAGACCTTAGTAGAATATGCCTTGAAGCTACAATAGAAGTAGCCGGTGTGGTAATGCACAAACAGAAAACTGTAATTGTCTCAATCTATCGAATCCCAGGCTCTGATGAGATAGTATTTATAGAAAAAATTAATACTTTAATATTGTTGTTGTCAAAATATAAACAGCATAGAATTGTAATTGTAGGTGATATTAACATAGATGTAAGGGCAAAGAGAAAAAATGTAATTCATATGATTAACACTCTGAAGTCATTAAACTATTACTGTCTCAACGAGAAACCCACTAGACTGAACGCATGCTTTGATAACATAATTAGCAATGTACAAAGAGACTCCATACAATGTGATGTAATAGAATTAGGAATAGCAGATCATGCAGGGCTATGGCTTCAAATAGAAAAGTCAGCCTTCAGTTCTACAGAGAGAGAAGTGACATATAGAATTCTAGGTGAATCCAATGTAAACAAAATGATAAACCAGTTAAAAGAAATGGATTGGACTCATGTAATGGATAACAAGAAAATGATTAATACATGTTTTTCCATTTTCCTGACAGAGATCAAGCATATAGTAGAAATGACATGCCCCTTGGTAACCAAAAAGTACCAGAGTAATATTACTCATAAGCAACAAAATACTAACAAGTGGTACACCCCACAACTTAACAAACTCAGAATACTACTGATGATTATGAAAGACAAATCTCATAACAGTGATAGGGACAAGGAAAATTACACTAAAATGAGAAACCTTTACAGATTAGAAATAAAAAATGCCAAGTGCTGTGCAAATGATGAATATATTTTAAATTCTAAAAATAAATGTAAAGCTGCCTGGACTGTCATTAAAAGGGAAAATAATAATAGCAATAAAGAAAGGAGTATCCCTATTGACTGCAATATTCTCAATGAATATTTTGTAAATAGCGTCACCACCCCACCCATCAATTCTGCCTCTGATGCAGAAGCATTGCTCACTTGTGCAAAACAGACAAGAAGTGAGAAGTTCACTTGGACCCGAATCACATTAAATGATATTCATAAGTCAATAAACAAATTAAGTAATTCCAAAACAGAAGATTATTATGGACTCAATAATCTCCTCATTAAATGTATAGCAAAAGAAATTGAAATGCCACTTCTCTCACTATCAAACAGAGTACTTGATGAAGGAATATTCCCCAACTGTCTTAAGCTCACAGTTACATTGCCTGTGTATAAATGAGGTGAAAGAAACCTCCCAAATAACTACAGACCCATTTTAATAGTACCAATCATATCCAAGTTAGTAGAAAATTGTGTGCATAAGCAGATATACAGGTATTTTGATACCAACAAAATTTTAAATGAACAACAGTTTGGCTTCAGGTCACACCTATCAACTGTAAAATCAGTAGAAGCTTTGGTAAGCAATGTTTATGAAGGGTATGAAAAACGGTATCAATGTCTGGAACACTTATTGAGCTAAGTAAAGCTTTTGACTCGGTGTCACATGACATGCTCATCAAAAAGTTAAAATACTATGGCATTGAAGATGACACACTCCAACTATTCAGATCTTATCTAAGCAATAGGTTACAACTTGTATATGTAAATAAGCAGAGGTCAGAAATACTCCCTATGGAAAGAGGAATACCCCAAGGCTCTGTTCTTGGACCTTTTCTGTTCATTGTCTATGTTAATGACTTCTCGAATTACATACCGTGTAAGAACATACTATATGCTGGTGATATGACATTAATAAGTACAGGGGAGAACTTATAGAGTGTACTGGACAAATGCAAATGGCTAATTACTGGTGTCAGGCTAACCAGCTGTGCATAAATCAAACAAAAACAGAAGAAATAATATTTAATCTCAAAGTAACTAAAAATGAAAACAAAACAGTGAAATTACTTGGACTAATCATAGACCAAAAGCTCTCATGGGAAGGACACACCAATTATCTATGTAGTAAACTAGCACGAGTACTTTTCTTATTGTATAAATTAAGAAACAGTGCGAGCAAGCAATTGCTACTCCACTCATACTATGCTTTTTTTCATTCCCAACTGCAATATGGAATATTGCTTTGGGGTAACTCCCCAGGGGCTGAATGTATTTTCAGATGGCAGAAGAAAGCAATCAGGTGTATGGAGGGGTTAGCACCCAGAGAGTCCTGCAGAAATTATTTTAAATCTCTTGGTGAAATAACAGTGCCAAGCATGTACATATATAACTGTCTAATATATGCCAGATAAAGTCTGAAAAAATTGAACATGAGATGTGATGTGCATGCACACAGTACAAGAAACAGTCACCTGCTGGACTTGCCTTCCACAAGACTTGCTGTAGTCCATAATAACTAGAAGTACTTAAGCATAAAATTTTTCAATAAGTTACCATGCTCAGCTCATACAGTACCACTAAATAAATATAAGAATACATTGCAAACCTGGCTAAAAAACAAAGAATTCTATACAACTGAAGAATTCTTAGAAACTAATCATCAAAGTATATGTTTTACCTAAGTTATGAAGAAAATGTTTTGATATTATATAAGCTATTTATTTACTGTGATTCTTTTCTTATGTGTGTATTTAATTACTGTATAAAACATTGTTTTCCTTTTCTCCCCTTTTTGTAACTACTTGAATATCATACTGAAACTAAAACCCTCTGTAAACTTTGATGAAGCCAATTGTATGAAAAATACTGAAAGGCTAATAAAAATATTCTATTCTATTCTAAATGCATTACTGTATGATAAAAGTCATAACTTAATATACTGTCACTCATTCCAAAATCCACAAAATAGATTTACTGTCAGGACAACTATAGGATATACCGACATCCAATGTCATTTTACTACAGTATACAGTGAGCGAATTAGCACATCTGAGGAGTGTGCTATCATACAGCAGGAATTATGCCAAGCAAATGAGGATAAGAGTCTGCCATAGTGTGCTCCCATCTGGTGGCACTGACGTAAACTTCTAGTTGAATGGCAATGGCTAGCTGTGCACATTGTGAACCGTGCATGTCGTTGATCAAATCTGTATGTATTTGGCCTGTAAGGCAATCACACGAGTTGCGCATGTGCAAAAGCTCTTAAAATGTGCACAACTGAAGGTGTACTCTAAAGGAGCAGTAGTGTGGTAGATTTAAGTGCTATATCTTTCAGACTGCAGCTGTGTTATGTTTAACAGGATTCAAAGAAAAGTTAGGGTGTTCACATGCACTTGTGCTCTTACACAGCAGCCGCCACTGGTTGTAGAATATTCCTAGATTCTCACTTAAAGCTGGTTCTTGAAACTTTATTACTGAGTTAGTTAGTTACTTGTTTCGTAGGTCAAATTAATGATAAATGTTATGATGTGGACTGTGTCAAGAGAATAATTGTAGAACACTTATAAACAACTACAAAAATAAAATAAAAGAAAAGAAAAAAATAATATTCATATGACTATATGCTGACTATTAACAGGGTTTTTAAGACTAATTGTCTCTAGTCAACAATTCCTCTCTGGTATAAAAGGAGTTATTAATGAAAACATCTTTAATCTACATTGGAAAATACTTGTGCTATTTGTTGGACATTTTATTTACATGAGTGAATTCTCAAAGAGTTTCATAGCTGTATATTTAATCAGTTTATGAGCCAGAAATAGGTTCATTGAGTGGCAATGCAAGTTGCTACCCTTCGTTATGTATAAACGTTTTTTGGAATATTATTTTCAAATGTCTGCCAGTACACATTTTTCAACATCTCTGTCCCACGGGTCAGACAAACATGTGATCATTTGTGCTGGCCTTGTAAGTATAATGTCCCACACACCAGAGCAATATTCTACAGTGGTTCACAAAAGTGTTTTGTAAGCAATCGCCTTTGTAGACTGACTGAATTTGCCCAGTATCCTATGAATGAACCAAGGTCTACAACTTGCTCTATCTGTGACTATACGTAAATCATCATTCTTTTCATATCCCTTCAAATTCTTATACCCATGTATTCATATGAGTTGTGCAGTGTAAGATAGGTTTCTATAGGATAACATGTTAGACCAAAGAAAGATGTTCATGCAGGTTGAAAACATAGTCTTAGGTAGTTGTCAAATGTGGGACATCCCGTTGTGCTCACTATTGTTTTATGAATGTGAAGGCGAAGTGTAAGTTATGTCAGCTCTGGATAGTGCCAAGGCCCAACACCAAGTAAGCCCCTCCACCTGCTGTGCCAGAGTGCTTGTTCTTTGGGCTTCGCAGCTTGACAGCGCCTTGGACACTGAGGAGCAAAGCAGTGCATGTAAGACTGTAAATGACTTTTTAAAAAATCAATTACAAGAAATTCCATATATCTAACGAACTTGATAGCTGATGTTAAAGCAAGCCATAAATATTGTAATCTGTCATTGAGCTACAAAGTTGGGTAGATCTGTTCACCTGCTATTGTAACCATACTGTACAAACATCATGTTGGGCATAACACACACAAGAGTGAACACTAAACTGTTTATATCATTTCATAGCTTGGACATATTAAACCTCTTTTCTAGCACCCACAAATCGCATCAAGGAGGAGACATCCAACAACATAGCCCTGTGACACTACGTGGCAGGACCACGAAAGTAATTAACTACAAGAACAGCGACTAGTATTTATTTACAAGGTAAAGTGAACATACATCCTTCTGCATGACAGATCATGCTCGAAGCGCACCACAACTCGATGTAACATCACGAAACACCTCATTTGGCTCCCTGGTGCAGGACATGAACTAAAGGTGTGAAAAGGACAGAGTATTTTTGATTATTCACGAAATTTTTATGAAAATACGAGAAGAAAATACAACATTGCCCAGAGAAATATAGCTCAACAACTAAGAAGATATAGACAGGTGCACACATTGGTGTTGACTAAAGTGATTTGACTAACCACGAAGAAATAAACTAATTTTTTGCTGAAACTGAAGAAGCACTAAGTACTATTAAAAGTTGTGAAAAGAATAACTGTTGACCTTACTAACAAGATCAACAGCAATACCTACTCCCATGCTTAAGCAATCTTGGGCATGGGCGTAAAGAAGAACTTTGTCAACAATATGGAAGAATTCCGACTGCGGACTACAAGACTGCTGTTGCAGCAGTGATCTCTAGTGGCATCCCTGAGGCTGACAACCAGCACAACTATGGCGTGGCATCACTTCATAGTGCAGCAGCCAACTAGCTGACTACACAACAAGTACACAGTCACTCGCCTCTACATTGCTTTGCTCGTGCGTCAGAAGAGCAAGGCAGCTTGACGTGCAACTAATTAAATGAGATTTAAACACCACAGACTTGGGATTTCTTTTAAAATTTGTCTGTGAACAATTGCAGCAATCCATTTTGCTGTGTTTGTGCAGTGGTGTTGAAATTTAGTCATTTTAGTGAAGAGATATTAACTAGACATAGTCATCTATACTATATGCCTCTCGCCACACACTACATGGAAGCAGTTTAGCTGAAATATTGGAAAAATTAAAAACAGAAGTTGAAATGTCTAATAGTATTTCAAACTGAAACACACAAGTGAAAAATACAGGAAGAGAATGTAACTACAAAAGTAGACTCTTCAAATGATAACATTTCCAATGTAGACATGACCTTAGTAAATTTTCCTAAGGAACTGCATCTGGAAATAGAAAAACAAAGTAATTTAGTCAGGAAGGACGTCCAAGAATAATTTAAAGGGGTAGACAGTAAGATGAGACAAATAGAGATACCATCTACCCAGGGATTTGAAGAAATACATTATCAGAGTTCAGATATGCGAGAATGAGTAGAGGCATTAGAACAAAGTAGAGATTTTGCTAAAATAACTGGTGTCCCAAACTCTTTGACTAGTTTGGAAAAACAGCTACAAGAGTTAGTGGGACAAGAAGCACAAATTCCGCAGGTAATACTGCAACCCATCAGTAGGAATAGCAGAAGTTGTGGGTAGCCATAGAAAACACACAGAACGAACTCAATAAGAAAACATCTATCAATAATAATGGATTTTCAAGTGATTTAATGGAAGAAATCCAATTAGGAAATGGCACAAATTTGTCGGAACAGTTCCCAAAGTTTAAACCTGGTGGGTGGATACAACCCACTTAGTTCTAATGAGTATTCTCCAGGTAATTATCCAAGAAATGGTAAGATAATAGGAAAATAGGTTTTGGACTAAGTTATTTGGTGGAGGATGCAGCAGAGTGGGGATCTGCTCATTCAGAGGATGATTTTCCTGAAAAGTATAAGAGGAAATACTAGTCATCCAGCACACAAGAGAAATTGGCTCTAGCATTTCCAGACCCAAAATATTATAATCTTTCCTGAGGAAGTCACAAGAAATACAATGAGTGACATTTAACCTCATCAAAATTGCTTGTGTCTGTGTATGTGCGGATGGATATGTGTGTGTGTGTGCGAGTGTATACCCGTCCTTTTTTCCCCCTAAGGTAAGTCTTTCCGCTCCCGGGATTGGAATGACTCCTTACCCTCTCCCTTAAAACCCACATCCTTTCGTCTTTCCCTCTCCTTCCCTCTTTCCTGATGAGGCAACAGTTTGTTGCGAAAGCTTGAATTCTGTGTGTATGTTTGTGTTTGTTTGTGTGTCTTTTGATCTGCCAGCGCTTTCGTTTGGTAAGTCACATCATCTTTGTTTTTTGATATATTTTTCCCACGTGGAATGTTTACCTCTATTATATTAATATCATCTTTGTTTTTAAATATATTTAGATAACCTGTTAGATGAAATGCAACTTCCTGGGCAAGTGGCAAGAAATATACTGAGTGGCATTTAACCTGATCACAATAAGTAGATAACGTAACAATACCAGAGAAGGAAAGTTGCTACTCACCACATAGTGAAGTCATCCAGGAGGTGAACAGGAGTCATAACAATGAGGAGAGTAAACATTTTCCCAACAGATTTGTGTGGAAAACAGGAACTGATCTATCTCATGTTCCAAATCAAGCTAACAATCAAAACAGAGCAAAAGACCATGGAAAGGAATAATATACACTCACAAGTGTTTGTACCAAACGCAGTCAACAGTGGTATGGAAAATACACTAATGTTAAGTACACCTATGTCAGATAATGGGGTAATTAAAGTGAATCATACTGTAATTATAGCACTAAACAGGGATCCAGGAAGTGAAAATTCCATCATAGGCACATATACAGAATAATTTATTGCATTTACTCATAAAATACTTATGGCAGAATGGTTGCTAGAGAAAAATGAGCAAATCAAAGAAAACCAACCAAAATCCATAATAGTTGTGAAAATATATGGAAAGAAAGTAGACATTTGTACAGACTTAGGTTGTGAGATTTCCCTGATCCCATGTGAGATTTTACGAACAACAAGAAAAGAGGATCAGTATTTTATTATACCTGTTATGGGTGTATATGTCATAGACGTTTCTGGGAGCAAAGATAAGTTAATTAAACAAGAAACATATCTACCTATAAGGATAGGAAATTGTCAATTTGTGCAAACCTTACTGATAGCACCTAATGTTAATTCACAAATAATATTTGATATTGGCCCCCCCCCCCCCCCCCCCCCCCCATGAACCATGGACCTTGCCGTTGGTGGGGAGGCTTGCGTGTTGCGTGCCTCAGCAATACAGATAGCCGTACCGTAGGTGCAACCACAACGGAGGGGTATCTGTTGAGAGGCCAGACAAACGTGTGGTTCCTGAAGAGGGGCAGCAGCCTTTTCAGTAGTTGCAAGGGCAACAGTCTGGATGATTGACTGATCTGGCCTTGTAACACTAACCGAAACGGCCTTGCTGTGCTGGCACTGCGAACGGCTGAAAGCAAGGGGAAACTACGGCCGTAATTTTTCCCGAGGGCATGCACCTTTACCATATGGTTAAATGATGATGGCGTCCTCTTGGGTAAAATATTCCGGAGGTAAAATAGTCCCCCATTTGAATCTCTGGGCGGGGACTACTCAAGAGGATGTCGTTATCAGGAGAAAGAAAACTGACGTTCTACGGATCGGAGCGTGGAATGTCAGATCTCTTCATCGAGCAAGTAGGTTAGAAAATTTAAAAAGGGAAATTTGATAGGTTAAAGCTAGATATAGTGGGAATTAGTGAAGTTCGGTGGAAGGAGGAACAAGACTTCTGGTGAGGTGACTACAGGGTTATAAACACAAAATCAAATAGGGGTAATGCAGGAGTAGGTTTAATAATGAATAGGAAAATAGGAATGCAGGTAAGCTACTTCAAACACCATAGTGAACGCATTATTGTGGCTAAGATAGATACGAAGCCCACGCCTATTACAGTAGTACAAGTTTATATGCCAACTAGCTCTGCAGATGACGAAGAAATTGAAGAAATGTATGATGAAATAAAAGAAATTATTCAGATAGAGAAGGGAGACGAAAATTTAATAGTCATGGGTGACTGGAATTCGAGTGTAGGAAAAGGGAGAGAAGGAAACATAGTAGGTGAATATGGACTGGCGGTAAGAAATGAAAGAGGAAGCTGTCTGGTAGAATTTTGCACGGAGCATAACTTAATCATAGCTAACACTTGGTTCAAGAATCAGAAGGATGTAAGATTCAGAAGGATGTAAGTTGCAGTAGGTACTGGGAGATGAAGAAGCTTGCACAGGATAGAGTAGTGTCAGGACTGAAGACCACAACAACGACAACAACATTTGATATTGATTGGTTGTTGAAATATAAAGTGACATTATATTTTAATGCAGAAGTGCTATCATGGAATTTTGAGGATTACCAACTAACAGTATCTTTTAAAGTAAATTCCAGCCAATACCTATCTTGATATGTTGCAGTTATTTGTTGTGTCACATATTCCTGGGGTTAATTTTCCAACAAGATGGCGTGCTGCTCCATTGTGGGTTAGATGTTTGTGCGTAGTGGCTACAACATTTCTGGGAAGATGGATCAGGCAACTGGCCTGGTCCCAGTAACTGGCCTCTGTGATCACCAGACATAACTCCTCTGGATTTCTTCTTTTATGGTTATGTCAAGGACCAGATTTACCAAATAATAGTGAATGACATCACAGAAATACCACGCAGAATTACTGATGTCATAACAGCCAACCCTCATGAAATGTTGACCAACACATGGGTGGAATTGGAATATCACCTAAATATTCCTCAGACAATGAAAGTACTACACATGAAAATTTATTATTTGTGTTTATACACACAAAAACTGGAATATGCTACCTGAACTTCAAGATAAAATATTTGTCTCTATGTATCATATTTTCTGTCTTGTGCATATCTGTAATCAGGGAAAGACTTCTGGGACACTCTGTTATTAAAGCTTACAAGTCTACCTTCTTACAGAAGAAGCAGAAAAATAAATTATATGATATTCTACAGAAATATAAATCACGATTCTTTGATAAACAGGGAGTAATAGATGATTACATTTGTTGATTTAAAATAAGAGACGAGAGTCCTTTCTTTTGCAAATCCTGTGTCATTCTTTTGGTTCCTCTCTCCTGCTCACTGTATAGCATAGCATCTATCTGCTTCTAAAATCCTGTATCTCATGATCTAGAACACGCATCGTCAGTACCACAAGCAAACATTAGTGAACTATGAGTTGCCATCCTGTCCTGCACGTGAGTGAAAGTTGAGAAGTAGATGAAAAGAAAGCATCACAGTTACATAGCTTCACAAATAGGTGTCTCCAATGCATGGTGACCAGAAAAAATAAGCAGTAAGGATCTCTGGAGAAAAACAAACCAGACTCCTACAGAAGAACAGATATGTGAGAGAAAGTGGAGATAGCTGGTGCATACATTGAGACTGCCAGATGAGCAAAAAAAGGCACTGGAATGGAATCCCCAAGAAACAAGGAAGAGAGTCAAGGCTAGAGGTACATGGAAGAGGTGGTGGAAGGGAAAGCAAGGAGAGTTGACAACTGCGCAGAACTGAGGAAAAGGGCCGAAGACTGGGATGGATTATGAGTTCCCTGGATGCTCTATGCCTCCCCAGTGGCCAAATGAAGTAAGTCAAGTTGCCATCATTTGTATTATGTCACTATGGCTTTGTGTTATCCACAGTTAGTGCAAAACTGAAAAACACTAAAAAATGAAACATCTAATGAATTTATATAGTCCAATCCATGAATGATGGTGGTTCGTGCATGTCGAGGCACAGACGGGGACTGTACTGTTGACGATTCCACGCGACAGTTGTGGTACATGCAAGTACATGCTTTCTGTTTCAAGAAAGTATATATTCTGCAAATTATGTTTCACACTTAAGCAGAATTTTTCACTTACCACCACAATCAACGATGACAGCTCACAACAAATGGAATCAAAATTCACTAAACAATTTGCTACGATCATGTTAAGGCTCGCATTAGCTATGGTATTCACAGCTGAACGCTCAGAACACTACTGAATGCTCATTGGCTGCCAGAGAATAGGTGACATAGGTGGGCAGAACAAGCCTAAACTTGACCGCCATCATTCATGATTCCAACTATACAAAGCAAAACCATTTATTTTTTTGTCAGAGTAGGACACTGCAGAATTAAGGGAAACAAGCTTATTTCACTATTTATAATTTATTCAAAAACACGGATATGATAGCAATATATTAATTATGTAAAATTTGAATTAATCAACATTAGATGGCAGTTGCAGACACATTTGGTTTATATTTGTTGACAGAGGAAATCAGTTTCAAATGTTGGGTCTAGTTTTCAAGTAGGAATGGTGCTTATCACACAATTTGTTGATATTAGTCTTAGTAATCAAAATGGCTTTTAAAACTGCAACATTTAACTGTGTTTTACCACTTGTCCACATCTTATTCATTAGAGAAAGAACACTTTTCGCAGATATGTTACATCCAAGCACACATAAAACGTATTTCATAATTATACGAAATTTTATACAGTTCAGATTGTTGTGATGGAATTTTGTGAACAACTCCATCCAGTGGTCTTCATTAGCAACATTTTTAGCACTCCAACTTGATATTTTGTCATCTGTGACGTAGCTGGAAATAAGCGAAAACTCATCGAATACATCCCTATCCCGGTTGCTGGAAAGAAATCCTTGTGTAATCAGCAAATCCATCACATTTTGTATTTCCTCTCACATAGATACTTTTGTCAAAGTTGCCCATTCAAACACTTCTAAGTCTGCATTGAACAGACACCACTGATCCAAGTATTTTTTGTTAGTCTTATAAAATTCAGCCAGTACAGTTTCTACATCATGAACAATGGCGTCCGTTTCTTGTAATTTTGTTGTTAGATTACACATGGTGCAAGGAAGAAAAAGCAAACTCTCTTTGCATGCCAATTTATCTCGGGGGCACTTAATTTCTTTTGTAAATTCTACAGCAGACATGCATTGTGCTTCAATTTTTAACACCATTTGATGGAAAGTCGCTGCCCATGCATGCAAAAAGTGTAACCATAATGCAGAAGTGGGATTTTCAAAAAATGTTTTTAAAATATTTGGGCATTTATTAATGCTCAGAAAATAGCTTTTTAAGGCTTGAAATATTTTTAAAATTCTTTCACGTGCCAGGATTAATGCGAACCACCTGGTTTTGCTATAGCCCAGCAGTTTCTGATACTCTTTGTCATTGGAATCACAGAACTCTGAGAATTTCCACTCAAATGCTGTAGATGTAAAAAAAATTAGTAATTTTTCAAAATGATACATTTGAAGTCCACAGGGACACAATCTGAAGCGGTTTTGATTGTGTTGTGAACTATACTGATGAGCCAAAGAAACTGGTACACCTACCTAATATCGTGTAGAGCCCCTGCGAGCACACAGAAGTGCCGCAACACGACGTTGCATGGACTCGACTAATGTCTGAAGTAGTGTTGGAGGGAATTGATACCATTAATACTGTAGGGCTGCCCATAAATCCGTAAGAGTATGAAGGGGTGGAGATCTCTTCTGAACAGCATGTTGCAAGGCACCCCAGATATGCTCAATAATGTTCGTGCCTGGAGAGTTTGGTGGCCAGCGAAAGTGTTTAAACTCAGAAGAGTGTTCCTGGAGCCATTCTGTAGCAATTCTGGATGTGTGGAGTGTTGTATTGTCCTGCTGGAATTGACCACATCTGCCAGAAAGTGTAATGAACATGAATGGATGCAGATGATCAGACAGGATGCTTACATACATGCTACCTGTCAGAGTCGTACCTAGACATATCAGGGTTCCATTATCACTCCAACTGCACACGCCCCACACCACTACAGAGCCTCCACCAGCTTGAACAGTCTCCTGTTGATATGCACAGTCCATGTATTCATGAAGTTGTCTCCATACCTGTACACCTCCATTTGATCTATACAATTTGAAACGAGACTCATCCGATCAGGTAACATGTTTCCAGTCATCAACAGTTCAATGTCAGTGTTGACAGGCCCAAGCGAGGTGTAATGCTTTGTGTCATGCAGTCATCAAAGGTACATGAGTGGGCCTTCGGCTCCAAAAGCCCATATCGATGATGTTTCATTGAATGGGTCGCACACTCACAGTTGTTGATGGCCCAGCATTGAAATCTGGAGCAATTTGTGGAAGGGTTGCACTTCTGTCACATTGAACAATTCTCTTCAGCCTTTGTTGGTCCCATTCTTGCAGGACCTTTTTCAGGCTACAGCGATGTCAGAAATTTGATGTTTTATGGATTCCTGACTCATGAACTAGTCGTATGGGAAAATCCCCACTTCATCACTGCCTCAGAGATGCTGTGTCCCATCACTTGTGCACTGACTATAATACCATGTTCAGACTCACTTATATCTTGATGACATACCATTGCAGCAGCAGTAACCAATCTAACAACTGTGACAGACACTTGTTGTTTTATACAGGCATTGCTGACTGCAGTGCCGTATTCTGCTGTTTACATATCTCTATATTTGAACACACATGCCTATACTAGTTTCTTTGGTGCTTCAGTGTATATAAGCTCCACATTGAATACCAATGAGTTGCCTTCCAAGTGATAGGTTCAGTTTTGTGTAAACATTATTATTCCCTTTTCTAGCCTTTGCTCCAAAATTGCAGTTAGTATTATCTTGACAAAATGCCACATTTTTATTATTTAAATCATTGCATGATAATACCTGCTTCAAATAATCAACAACAATATCTGGTGTTTACCAAGCTACTGTCAAAATTCTAAAATCTTGACTTCCACATGTTCGTAGGGTAAAACATATTGAATCAAAACAGGGAATAATTTTACTGAGCCATGATTTGAAGTATCTGTTAATAAAGATATGCAGTGGTCTTCACAAAGATGCTCTTTCAATTCATCTATCACCATACATGCTGTCACATTTACAACAGCAGCCTGGGATCTTGTACGAGCACATCTAAGTTTTTCTCAAAACATGTTTGAATTAAATTACAGGCAGTCATTTGAATGAAAGCTGTGGTTATCTTGAACTGTGTGATACGCCCCTGCACATCTGAATCCTTCAAAGTCGGCAAATCGGTTCTTTTGAAAAAAGCAAACCAAGCACTGATTAACTGGAAGCAGCAGCTTGATCAAAAAGCCTTTGTTTTTTCCATTGTAAATGTTTTTCAATATTTCTGTCACCACCGTGACCAACATTAAAATCGGAAAAATCTGATGAACCACTCGTTTGTTTTATAAATGGTACTTATTTTGCAAATTAATATTCAAAGTACACTTGCATTTAGGCATTTTTCTAATGTTACAAACACACAAACACAATAATGAGATGTTTGATTGTGCACATGCACCCAAACATTCCAGTATAAACTAAAACTAAAAAATGTTGCCACATGTCAAGTTTGCACTCGTGTGATGTGATTGTTGCCTGAGTGGAGTGACAGCATCTGTCTCACTCACACATGTTGCTTGTTCTCTTTTCTCTGCGCCACCCACACTGCCACTGTCACCCGTGCACTTTGAATGTAATGAATATAGGTAGGTAGAGGGGACGTCCAGTCAATTATTGTTTGGCCTGTTTGCAAAAGTTGGAAATTTTTGCTCTGGCTAGGGACAACGGGACAGTCAGCACAGCTTGAAAGTGGGACTGTCCTACCCAAGGCAGCATGTATGGCCATGTTAGACAGGGGTCAATTGGCCATTTTTTATTATAAGATGCAAATATCTTTGGTGTTTAAACTTCTCTTTTCCTGTGATTTTCTGACTTTTAATAGTTGTATATGATGTTTAATTTCCCTTAAGAGTTTTTCTTTGTAACTATGATTTTTTAAGTTAGTTACACATTTACCATGGGCTCCCAACAGTGGTCAATTGACTGCTTGTCATGACTATGCAATTTAACTGGTTAATCTGGCACTTTTGTTAGCCAACAGTGATTAGTTTCATACATTTTTGTATATAATGGGTATTACACATCTGTTTGTTGTCAGTAGCAGTTTGAATGGCAACTATAATTGAAAGCAGTCGTGGCCTTTCTGAAGCTGAAATTACAGAAACTCTTCAGATGTCTCCAACTCAGTCCAAAGTAGAAGAGTTTGAGGGTGAGTACAATGAAAGTGGCGCATCAGATGATGAATATAATCCTACTGTGCATTCAACTAGTGATTTCTCAGAAAGCAGTGATGATAATGACAAACCAATAATTTCTTCCAATGACAGTAGTACTGTAACTTGTGTATATAGATGCAAACTGCAAGTATTAGTACTCATCACAGAGGGAGAATAAGAGGTGAGTAAAATATTACAGTAAGTATATTGGTCAATTATAAAGGTTTTTTAATATAATTTGCATTTATTTTATGTCTTGCCTACATTTGTAAAATTTATTTTTATGGTATTTACGATGATTTTATCTTATAAGATCTAAATTTTTGCAGGTGCTACAGTAAATGATATTAGAATGAGAGATGATATTGCTCAAAAAGAGTCTGGGCTGATGGAATAGCATGGACATGCATTTCTCCTACAAATTCTGCAAGAAGGAAGACTCAGCAAAATGTTATTCAAGACACTGCTGGACCTACAGGATATGCAAACCATACTGTTAAGGGAGAATCTCCAACTAGTGCACTTCATTTATTCGTTAGTGAAAATATGTTGCACCTGGTGGAACAAATGCACTTAAACAGAAGCATGCATTGCAATCAAAGATAATTTGCGGAACTTGGATTTGGAGGAGGTGGAAGCATTTGTAGCCATAATGTATGCTCAAGGGGCATATGGTGCATGAAGTCTACATGTGAGAGATTTGTGGAGTCATAAGTGGTGTCCTGTCTTTTTTACAAAAACAATGGTAAGAAATAATTTTTTAGAAATCATGTAATTTCATGTGTCAGCATTGTAAAGAAGCAGAAAAAATTTGTTTGGCATCTGAAATCTGGTGTATGTTTATAGATAACTGCACTGCATGTCACAAACCAACTGAATTCCTAACTGCAGATGAAAAGTTATATCCAACAAAATGCTGATGTCCATTCACTTAATAATCAAGCAGCAAACCTAATAAGTACAGCATAAAGTATTTGTTGCTACAGATGCTAGAGTTAGATATGTTCTGAATGCTTTTCCTTGTTTGAGAAAAGATGAAATGAGACCAGTGGATATTAGCCTGGAATCACATATGATGCTGTGTCTCATGGAACCTTACTTACAAAAAGAGAGAAATGTTACAAAAGACAGCTTCTTCACTTCTCTCAAGCTGGCAAAAGAGCTGAGAAAGAGGGATACAAGCTTTGTTGGCACTCTGAAGAATGGAAGTGTCACCATCTGTGAGACAAGGACAAGATGTAATTCTTTCAAGCATTATTTAAGAGGCTGATGACATTACTCTAACATCTTACCAAGGAAAGGAGAAGAAAAATATACTTATTATTAGTTCTATGTGCTGAACTGACCTGAAGTCACTAAGTGAGCAAAAGTATCCTGACATCTGGGTGAAAATGACTTACAACTTCGTGGCACCCTCCATCAGTAATGCTGGAATTCAGTATGGTGATGGCCCACCCTTAGCCTTGATGACAGCTTCCACTCTCGCAAGCATATGTTCAATCAGGTGCCAGAAGGTTTCTTGGGGAATGGCAGCCCATTCCTCACGGAATCTACACTGAGGAGAGGTATTGATGTCGGGCGGTGAGTCCTGGTACAAAGTCAGCGTTGCAAAACATCCCGAAGGTGTTCTGTAGGATTAAGGTCAGCACTCTGCACATGCCAGTCCATTACAGGGATGTTATTGTCGTGTAACCACTCCACCATAAGCCGTGCATTACGAACAGGTGCTCAATTGTGTTGAAAGATGCAGTCGCTATCCCCGAACTGCTCTTCAACAGTGGGAAGCAAGAAGGTACTTAAAACATCATACTGTGCTGTGATAGTGCCATGCAAATCAAAAAGGAGTGCACGCCCCCTCCATGAAAAACACGACCACCCCATAACACCACCACCTCCGAATTTTACTGTTGGCACTACACAAGCTGGCAGATGATGTTCACCGGGCATTCACCACACCCACACCCTGCCATCAGATCGCCACATTGTGTACCGTGATTCGTCACTCCACACAACGTTTTTCCACTGTTCAATCGCCCAATGTTTACATTCCTTACACCAATAGAGGCATTGTTTGGCATTTACCTGCGTGATGCATGGCTTATGAGCACCCATTCGACCATGAAATTGAAGTTTTCTCACCTCCCACCTAACTGTCATAGTACTTGCAGTGGTTCCTGATGCAGTTTGGAATTCCTGTTTGATGGTCTCGATAGATGTTTGCCTATTACACATTACGACCCTCTTCAAATGCCAGCGGTCTCTGTCAGTCAATAGACGAGGTCGGCCTGTACGCTTTTGTGCTGTACATGTCCCTTCATGTTTCCAGAGGACCTGGTGATATTTAGGAGTGTGGAAACATCGCATATAGATGTCTGACACAAGGGACACCCAATCACCTGACCATGTTCAAAGTCCATGAGTTCCACGGAGTGCCTGATTCTGCTCTTTCACAATGTCTAACAACTACTGAGGTCAATGATAAGGAGTACCTGGTAGTAGGTGGCAGCACAATGCACCTAATATGAAAAACATATGTTTTGGGGGGTGTCTGGATACTTTTGATCACACAGTGTAAAAATCAATGAGGCTGAAGAAATGAATACTCCACAAACAGTCATTTTTTATAATAACATGAAATTCCACATAGATGCAATACATCAAATGTCATGCAAATATAGTGTAAGAGTAATGACGAGAACTGGCCAGTACATGTCCTCTATAACAATTTGGATCTGGCTATGGTCACTGCTCACATCCTGCACAAGCTGATAACTGGTTCTACCATATCTTGATGGTCTTTTACAATGAAAGTTGTAGAAGAATTCGTCATACCAGTCCAAAATTCTCACCCTCAGTAACTCCAGACCCCATCTATTTTGACTGGTGACAGAGAAGGAGGAAAATCTAAGTGAACTAAATGAAAAACCTGTCAGGTTGGATTGTTAGGCAAATACAAAACTAGAGATATTTTTATATGTAAAAAAATGTGCATCTGGTTCATGTCAAAGTAAACAGATATGCAAAAAGTGCACTTGAGTAGTCTAGTGAAACAGTACTTACTTTTTACATGATAAATACATAATTAGTGAATAGATAAGCAATCTTATGATAACAACAATTGTCACCTATTGTTACATCATATAAAATACAAACATTGAAAATCTAAGCAATATTATATACTTCTACTTTGGTACCACTTATTTTTATATATTGTAACATAAAAATAAAATTTATCAGGCTCAAATAAGAATGGGCCTACATTATTATTATACATGAACATAACATTTTCTAAAATAAAGTTTTTTAAAATGTGATAAAAACCTTAGCAGTCCATCGATCTCCATTCGGAGTTCTAGTGGATAGATCTAAGCTGGGCATTCGAGTGTTAAACTGTGAAGTGGAACACACTACATCACTGATTATAAAATACTCTCAACCTCCAACTTTGACCAGTGATTCAAGTTTTTCCATTCTTCAAAATAAACAATCACTCTTATTGTTTGCAAATGTCACACCTTAAAGAGATTTAAACCAAGATGTATTGACTGTTTTATCTATTTAATGGACTGTTGTAGAAATATACACACTAGTTATTTGGAATGGTAATACAAAGATAGATCCTTGATAATCACTAATCAATGGACACTTGTTGACAAATGCAACTATGTTCAGACTAATTGTAACTATGATACTGTAACCAATATGTAACCATTCTTTGTCTAATGAACTGCCTTACACATGTTTGTAATCTGGGAAAGACTTCTCGGACAACTTGAATGTTAAATTTTATAAACCTATCCTCTTATTGAAGCACCAGAAAAAGGAATTATACAATATTCTATGGAAATATAGATCAGTATTCTCTGAAAACCTGGGAGTAACAGGTGATTACGTTTGTCAATATAAAATAAGAGATTAGAGTGCTTTCTTTTGTAAACGATATCCTGTACCTTTAAGTTTACAATCTGCAGTACAAGAAGAAATAAATAAAATGATAGAATGTCAAGATATTGAACCTAGCTTAAATGTTGTTGTGACTCGCCAATCCTTGAAAGTGCCTCCACGCAGTTACGCGCATCCTCTACATGAGGCGCTGTCTGCCAGCCATGCAGCAGCAGCGCCACCTAAGCGGCCAGCCAGCCAGCGGCCGATAGACTCGGACTCAGTTATGATTTGACTGTCAAAGTGTACACACGTCTTACTCTGTTTACTTGATCTGTGACTTTCATCTATTGCATCTTCCTTGAAATATATTTGTTCAACTTGAAGTTATAACAGTTGCCGACGAGGTAGTGATTTTTAATTTCCATCGTTGACCCACATGTTTCCATGGCTACTTTAGAGCAACTATTGCAAGGTCTCATAGAACAGCAAACGCTTCTCATAAATGAGATTTGTGATTTCGTCGCGGCATCAAATGTTGTCGTCTCTACCTCCTTTTCCTCCTTACGATGAGACGGCGGAAGCCTGGTCAGATTACAAAAAACATCTTCGACAGCACTTCTTGGCATTTCATGTCGTGAACGAACAAACATGTAAGTCTCTGTTCCTTTCATGGATTTGACATCAAATGTATCAGTTGTTGTCACAATTGGCTCCTTTGAAAGATCGTGTGTCTTTGTCCTTTGCTGAAATGTGCTCACTTCTGTCTGTCTATTTTCAAAAGCAAACGCATGTGGTAGCCTCTCGTGTTGCCTTTTATCGTTGTCAAAGGCAACCAAATCAATCCTATTGCGCTTGGGCTGCTGAACTTCACGGCCTCAGTAGAAAGTGTCAATTTGTTACTGATGTTCACAAAGAATCCTACGCCGATTCCATGGTACGGGATGCTATTATCCGATCGGCGCCCGACAAAGAAGTTATACAACGTGCCCTTCAGTTGGCAAGTCCGACTCTAGATGGAGTCCTATCCATCACTCAGTCTTTTGAAATTTCTCGCGCTGCTGGAGCGTAAATAGAGGTATGGGGCGACGTCGGGGAAATACAACCTCTGTGCGATGTTGACGAAGCATGTGGCATGTCCCTGCTGGCCGACGTGGCCAAAGTATGCTCCCAAGCACAGCCTTGGCCTAACCGTAAACAAACCTTACAGAAACTGAAGCAAAACCTACAGCAACTTCCTTTATGTTCGCGGTGTTTTACAAAACATTCATGAGAAGATTGTCCACAATGTTGGGCCGTGTGTCACAAATGCAAAAAAAAAAGGGTCATGTGTCATCCATTTGCAAATTTGACCGCATACGCGATGTTCATGAACATGACGCTGATTCTGATTCTGTGTTGTCTGTCAATTGTATTTCTTCCCTTTCAGGGAAGTTATTCCTCACGGTCCAAATACTTGGTTGAGATGTTCGCATGCAGGTGGATACTTGTCCTGCTGCCACTCTCATCAATTCTCAGACGTATCTTCAGTTGGGTTCACCAATCCTGTCACCTGTCACTAAGCAATTACGGACTCACATTAAACAGAAGATTTCTCTCTTGGGACAATTTGATGATGAGGCATCTTACAAATCTGTCGTTCACACTGTTCCCATATTTGTGGTCGACCATAGTAACGTGGAGAATCTTTTTGGTTTTGATGCCTTTCGTGTTTTTGGGTTTTCCATAGATGACTCTTGTCAATATCGTCTCTGATGCTATTCCTTATGCTCAATTGGATTCCTTGTCGACGACATTTTCGTCCCTTTTTTCTCCTGGGTTTGGCCGTGCAAACGACTTTGAAGCTCATATCACACTCAAACCCACTGCTTGGCCTAAGTTTTTTCAGGCTCGGCCCATTCCTGTGGCCCTTCGTGATCAGGTCAAACGGGAGCTGGATCGTCTCACTGCTTCATGGTTCTTGCTTCCTGTCACTTCCAGTGAGTGGTCCTCTCCTGTCGTTGTCGTTGCTAAGCCAAATGGTGATATTCATCTCTGTGGCAGTTTCAAAGAATGCCTTATCGACACTTACCCTACGCCTCCACCTAAAGAATTGTTCACTAAACTTGCTGGAGGCCAGCATTTTTCTAAACTTGACCTGTCAGAAGCTTATCATCAACTTCCTCTCGATGCTGCTTCCCGGCAGTTTCTGGTCCTTAACGTGCCTTTCGGCCTCTATCAATACCAACGATTGCCATTCGGGGTTGCCAGTGCCCCTGCTCTCTTTCAGCGATTCTTGGAACAATTATTGCTCACTGTCCCTGGGTGTATAAATTACCAGGACGACATTGTTGTCACTGGCTCCATCACTGACGAACATCTTTAAAATCTCCGCACACTTCTTCATGTCATGTGTAATCTTCAGAAATCAAAATTTTTTCAGGCATCTATAATGTACTTGGGGTTTCAACTCTCTCGTGATGGTATTCGTCCGCTTCAGCAAACTGTCGCTGCAATCCATGGCCTTCCTCGCCCTACATCTGTTAAGGAATTGCAGGCCTTCTTGGGGAAAATAGCATACTATCACAAGTTTTTACCATCTGCTGCTTCGGTGGCTCAGCTGTTGCATTGCCTGTTGCATAAAAACATGCCTTTTCACTGATCTGCGTCATGCAATGCGGCTTTCCAGAAATTGAAGACAATGCTGAAACTGTCCCCGTGCCTGGCTACTTATCGACCTGGTCAACATCTTGTTCTTGCCACGGACGCCTCTCAATACGGGGTCGGTGCAGTGCTTGCGCACCATTTTTCTGACAGTTCTGAACAACCCATTGCTTATGCCTCCAAAACGCTCAAGGATGCCCAGCAAAAGTATTCTCAAATTGAAAAAGAAGCTTTGGCCATTCATTATGCTCTTCATAAATTTGGTGTTTTTCTCTATGGATCCAAATTTCATCTTGTTATGGATCACAAACTACTTGTTTCCTTGTTTCATCCAACATCACTTCCCGACAAGGCTGCACACCACCTCCAGCGTTGGGCTCTTTACTTGTCTCGTTTCAATTATGAGATTCATTTCCGGTCGACGACTCAACATGCAAATGCTGATGCACTGTCTCACCTTCCCATGGGTCTTGATCTGGCGTTTGATAGGGATGAACTTTTGTGTTTCCACCTGGATGTTACCGAGCAGCGGGTTGTGGACCGGCTGGCAGCTGCTAAGGGGTCTGATCCTACCCTCTCCCGGGTTTTACGCTGTATTCAGAAGGGTTGGCCATATCGTCCATCCGCTAAGACTTCTGATCTATTGCGGAACTACTACGCTTTGCGTTACTGCCTCACGGCTATGTATGGTGTTATCCTCCTTTCCACCGAAAATGCTTCACTGCGTGTTGTGGTACCTGCGTCTTTGCGTGCTTCGGTCTTGCGCCTCATTCACCAACGGCACTGGGGTGTCTATCGCACAAAATCTCTGGCGCGCTGTCATGTGTACTGGCCCGTCATCAACTCTGAAATCGCACACATGGTCGCTGCCTGCGGCCTTTGTGCATCACAGGCCGCACCCCGAAGTCATCTTTGTCACCGTGGCCTTCGCCTGAGAAGCCCTGGGTGCGTATTCATACTGACTTCGCGGGACCTTTTTTAGGTACTTATTGGCTTCTCGTTATTGATGCCTACTCTAACTTTCCTTTCATTGTCTGTCACACATCGCCTACCACCGCGGCAACCACCAATGCTCTAGCTCGCATTTTCTCTTTGGAAGGCCTTCCCTCTACTCTTGTTACTGATAATGGGCCGCAATTTGCCTCTTCCGATTTTGCGGATTTTTGTGACCATCACGGCTTCATGCATGTCACGGCCCCTCCGTTCCATCCTCAGTCAAACGGTGAGGCTGAACGACTGGTCCGCACATTTAAGGCTCAGATGAGGAAACTCCTGACTTCTTCTGCTGCTGATGATGCGCTTCTCCAATTTCTGGCTTCTTACCATTTCACTCCCACAGCGACCACAGCCTGGCAGAGCTCTTACATGGCCGACAGCCCCGCACGCTACTTCATCTTCTGCAGCCTTCCACCACACGGCCGCGGGTGCCTTCGTTTCGTCGGTTCACCGCCGACGACCTTGTATGGGTATGGGGATATGGCAGGCGGCCAAAATGGAGTCCTGGCCGCAACTTACAACACCGTGGACGACACCTGTATGAAATCCAGATGGACACAGGTGTTGCACTACGTCATTCGGACCAGCTTCGGCCTCTTGTGCCGGCAATGCTTGTTCCGGATGCCACTACACCACCTTCGGCTCTACCTGACGCTCGGGATACTGGAATCTCTCATTACTCACAACGCAATCGTCTCACCATCATATCAGTGCCAGCACAAGAACTGACGCCACCAGGAGACGTGCCCATGCAGGAACCAGATGACCATCATCTGTCGGAGCAACTCTACTCACCTCCTTCTACTACGGATGCCGACACATCGCCCATGTCTCCTGTTATAACAATCGGACCTGCCGCAATGGGCAGATTGGTGCACGGGGCCCCAGCAGATTCGACCCATATGTCTCCTGTCATCTCAACCTGTTATCATCGGGGACACTTCCATCCGTACGGGAAGCCTCCTCCTCAAGACGTTATGTCCATTCAAATAACACCTATGGGCATTAGCAATTTACAGGCCACCTCCATCAAGATCTGTGCAAAAAATTCAAAGGGGGGAAAAGTGTTGTGACTCGTCAATCTTTCAAAGTGACGCTGCACAGTTACGCGCGTCCTCTATATGCGGTACTGTCTGCCAGCCATGCAGCAGCAGCGCCACCTAAGCGGCCAGCCAACCAGCGGCCGCTAGACTTGGACTCAGTTATGATTTGACTGTTAAAGTGTACACACATCTTACTCTGTTTACTTGATCTATGACTTTCATGTATTGCGTCTTCCTTGAAATATATTTGTTCAACCTGAAATTATAACAAATGTCTACAACAATCCATGGTTAGTGGCTAAGAAATCTAGAGGCAGAGTGTGCCTGGTCTTAGATATGTCAACTCTAAATAAGCATATAGAAACTGAAAGAGACTTATGTGTTTCGATGAATTGCTAGCTGGCTTTGAAAAAGCTAAATATTTCAGTTCAACAGCTGGATACAGGCAAGTAAAATTTCATAAAATTTGAAATGTTATACAGCTTTTTTGTATGATGGAAAGTTATATAGATTCAAAATGTTGCCGTTTGGCCTAAATATTTCAGTTTGAGCATTTATTTGTACCAAGATGGATCCTAACCCTGCTGAATCACATCACCTGTAACTTTCCCCTGGTTCCAAAACTCCTGATCATTATATACTGCAACATCTATCCACTCCTAAAAATCTGCATCTCAGGATCTGAAACACTTATCCTCAGTGAACATTAATCAATTCTGAATTGCCATCACTATGTATTGTGTCACTATGACTTTGTGTTATTCAGAATTAGTGCGAAACTGAAAAAACACCGAAAGTAATAATGAAATGTATAAAGTATTTGTAGTAAACAATAAGCTTATAGTAAGAATTTAAACTACAAAGTGCAGTGGACTATACTACATCACTGATTATAAAAAGTTCTCAATCACCAATACTGATCAGTGGTTTGAGCTTTATCATACTTCAGAATAAACAATCACTCTTATTGTTTTCAGATTCCATGTCTGAAAGATCTTTAAACCACAATGTAATGACTATTTTACCTACTTAACTCACTATAGTAAAAATACGCACAGCAATTATTTGAAACAGTAATACAAAGATGGACCCTTGAAAACCATCAGTCAATAGCCACTTGTTGAGCAACACAACTATGTTTCAACTAATTGTGACCATGACACTGCAACCAATGTGTAAACATTCTATTGGGTTGGTACATAAGTTCACAGTGTTTTTCCGTAAGTTTAATAAACACAAAAGTTACACATAACAGAGACTTCAGTCAACAATAATATATTCTCCTTCCCTATTTACAACAGTCTGCCAATGCTGAGGTAACATTTTGATTCAATAGCTGTAGAAATCATATGGTTTTGATGTGAAGAACTCATTGAATGACTTCCCAACTCAACTACTGTATAGGATTTTCTGGTAGTCTAGCAGAATGCGGTCAGTTGTTGTGGAGTAGCATCACTTCACACTGTCTTCCTGGTCATCGTTCTTAGACTGCTTCTGCAAACATCTCAGTTGCTGACAACAAACGTCAGCAGTGATGGTTACACTTTGGGGAAGCCATTCGTAGAACACCACACCATCACTGGTCTACCAGCTGCATAACATTATCCTTTGTGCATGCACACAGGTCTTTGTATGGGAGTAGCAGCTTTGTTTGGGTTTTTCCTTATGTTAGCATAAAGACATCATTTCTTGTCACCAGTAATGATTCAGGATAGGAATGGTTGGTATTGTTCATGAGCCAATTGATAATGAGCAAGCAGCAATGCAAATATTGCCACCTGCTGATTTTTGTGATTTTGGCTTAAAGCATATGTTACGCATACACCTGTTCCCCAATGCATGAAAATGTCACAAAATGTTGGAATGATCACGGTTCATCACATTTGTCTGTTCTTGACTACACTGATACGGATCATCATGGATTAATGTGTTTAAACAATCTTTATCACACCCCTGAAGGTCTTCCAGAATGTGGAGAGTCACTAATGTCAAAACAATCCTCCTTAAAGTGAGGAAGCCATTTTATTGCTGTGCTCTGTCCAGTGCCATTATCCCCATATGTGGCGCAAAGGTTTCTGGCTGCCACTGTCACCCCTCTATTGAACTGAAACAGAAGAATATGTTGGAAATGTTCTGACCACTCCACTTGACACTTAATTTCTAGCATCTACAACTCCACTCACCATCTCCAATGACAAAATATAAACTCAAATAGCAACAGTGAAGTATAAATAAAAAATGAAAATCAATAAATAAACCCTTAGCAACCAGAAAACCAACATTCAAAACAAAAATGCTACAAACTTATGCACCAACCTAACCAGTGCTTGAGAGTGCAGTTGAATGGCTATTCAAAGTTGTTAAAGCCCTTGTTGTAGCGATTCAAGGGGGCAATATAAGAAGTTAAATTTTGTCACGTAATTAATTAGCATAGGGGGAAATATTTGTATCCTTGGACTCAAAATTTTAGAGTCAATGGAATTATCATGTTGTAAAAAACAAAGGAGGCTCTCTTAGAGTCCTTCCTGCTACCCACTTCTTCTTCTGCCTCTATAAACATAAGATAGCAATTTTGTACCTCTAAGTTAAATGTGAATAATAATGTTAATGTTGTGTTAAAGCGAGCTATTATTGTATTGAATATGTGTTTTAACTATCACTAATTATCTGTACAGATTTATTTTATGTTTCAGCAGCTTAAATCCACTGGGAAACAAAAGTTTCGTGATGCACCAGCAGCATGCTATTACATGCAGATTTGTTTCCTTTCTATTAGAACCTGCAGTCTAAATTAATTTAAGTCTGATTATTCTTGCTGTACACTGCAACATATTTTGTTACATTGTACTACATATTAACAGGGGTCTGTCCTCCCCAACTTATTGCTCTCCTGCTGCATCTGGTTTCATCACAATATGAAATTTAACATATAAGAAAGTGCAGATTCAGGTTCAATGTGGAGTTTTGTTTGAATACAGTTCTAACTGCAAACTAAACATGATTCCCTCTGTACCCTTCCTGATGCAACCCACCTTCGAACTAAAATGCAATCTAGCATTCCATCTTTATTTTGATCTTTTACGTGATAAAATGGCAATAAGAAACTATGATGAGAAAGCAATTATACCTGCATTCCAGGTTGACGAGTTAGAATTGGTTAAGGAGTTACATCCTAGCTCGAATTCAAGAAAAGAAATAAGCAAGTTTTCTCTACAGTACAGAGGGCCCTTTAAAGTACTGGGTCTGCCTCATCCATCATCATGCAACGTATCAAATAGACCCAGACAGTGAGCAAGAAAAAACACACAGCAGAATCTGTGACCTGTCCAAGTGCAGTGTACTCATGGCCGTAAGGTGCCCAACTTACCTGTTTCAGTGTTTCACATTTCATTTTCTCTGAAACAATTTCTCCTTCTCTCTCTATTCTTTGATCTTTAACATAATCACTTCTTCCACTATCATTTCACAATTCTGTTGTGAAACACCAAGGAAATAATCCAAATTCTTTGCAGGAAAACTTGTGATAGATCTCTTGTAAATTTAGAAACAGTGAACAAAACGTATTTCAGTTATGGTATATCACAATGCCAAGTTGGTGTGTACAGGATGTATTATGTGTGCTAGACATAATGGGAATGTTACATATTTTCTATGCCATGAAGTAGTATGGTTGGGCTTGTATGACTCTCTCCCTCTCTCCCTCTCTCTCTCTCTCTCTCTCTCTCTCTCTCTCTCTCTCTCTCTCTCTCTCTCTACCACTCCCTACTTCTCCACAAATTACTGATATATCGAATCAAAGACACTGCTTTACAGTGTTTCATCTCTTACATAACAGACAGGAAACAGAGAGTACTTGTAACTTAAAATTCAAGAAATTACTCCTCAAACTAGAAAAAAATTTCCAAGGAACCCCACAAGGTTCGATATCAAGTCTCTGTCTGTTCCACTTCTACATAAATGATCTACCACTTGCTATTGATGATCATTCAGTTTTATTTGCAGACCATACATCAGTTCTAATTGATAATGAAGTACCTCAAAGAATTCCAGAAAGCATCAAAAATACTCCAGAAAAACTTGAACCTTGGTTCCATCAACATGGACTAAAACGAAATGTAACTAAAATCCAAACTATGCAGGGGTGCAACGATCAGGAGATCACAGAAGCAAACCATGTAAAGTTCTTAGGCATAAATCTTGATAAAAGTCTAAAGTGGAAGGTACACATTGACTATATAGCAAATAAACTTAACATTTAGCATTTGCAACGTGTATCTTGGCACATACCACAAACATAGACACTAGAAAAGTAATCTATCACTGATAATTTGGTCAGTTGTTCACATGGCATAATGTTCTGAGGAAATTCAGCAAATGTCATGAAACTCCCAGTAATACAAAAAATAATAATTAGGAACATGTTTGTTGCCAAACAACAGGTATCCTGTTGACCACTGTTAAAAGAATTAACAATACTATGTATTCCCTCACTTTACATATATGAGGTGTTGTTATTCTTATATAAAAAATCAGCATACGGTAAACTCTCTCTGTTTCGAACACAACCACAGTGTTCAACACACTGAGAACTTTAAACTCCTGAGACACCACTTAAAACTCTATGCCCAAACACCAGAGTGTATGGGGTTTAAAATTTACAACAAAATAAAAGGCAGTAACAAAATGAAACAGTGGAAACTCCAGGTAGGAACATCAACAATGTAGGCAAAGATAGATTGCTACTTATCATAAAGGAGACATTTTAAATTACAGACAGACATAATTAAAAGACACACAACTCTTTCAGCCACAGTCTTCATCAACAAAAGAGAAACACACACCATTCATACACACAGATAAGCACACCTCATGCACACGTCACTGCCGACGGGCATTTCAGGCCGAAATGCAGCTACCACACAGGATGCAAGCAGCAATCTGGAGGGGGCGGGGAAGCAGAAGAGACAGTAGTGTACTGGTGCGGGAAGAGATGAACACTGTCTGGCAGTGTGTGCAGGAACTAGAATGTCAACAGGCACAGCATCAGCAGGTTGAGGGACAGGGAGGTGGGGAAAAAAGGAGTGAAAAAGGAGAGGAGGGGGAAAGATGCATTGGCAGAGGGTAGCAAACAAAGAGGGTGGGAAACAAGAATGGGGAGGAGATGATAGGACAGAGAGGGTGGAAGCTGTTGAGGGAGGATGTGGGGACAATATGTTTCTGTGGGTTGAGACTGGAATAATTACATGAGTGGAGAATGTGATGTAAGGATAACTCCCATCTGTGGAATTTAGAAAATCTGGTGGTGGAGGGGAGGATCCAGATGGCTTGGGCAATGAAGCAGCCATTGAAATCAAGCATGTTATGTTCAGCTGCATGTTGTGCCACAGGTTGGTCTACTTGCCCTTGGCTGTAGTTTGTCAGTTGCCATTACTCCTGCTGGACAGTTGGAAGCTAGTAATACCAATATAAAAAGCTGTACAATGATTTCAGCAGAGCTGGTAAATAAAATGGCTGCCATCACAGGTGGGCCAACCCCTGATGGCATAGGATAAACCTGTGACAGGACTGGGATAGGAAGTGCTGGGCAGGTGGACTGGACAGGTCTTGCACCTGGGTCTTTCACAGGGATATGATCCTTGTGGCAAGGGGTTGGGAGTGGCATAGGGATGGAATAGCATATCGTGGAGGTTGTGTAGGCAGTGGAGATCACTTTAGGAGGGGTGGGAAGGATCTCAGGTAGGATGTCTCTCATTTCAGAGGATAGGTAATCAAAGCCCTGGTGAAGAATGTGGTTGTGTCGCTCCAGTGCTGGGTGGTACTGGATGATCAAGGAGGCATTCCTTTGTGGCTGGTCGTTGGGGTGGTGGGAGGATTTGGGGTGTGAGGGATAATGGCATGGGAGATCTGTTTGCAGGCTAGGTCTGGGGATAATGCCTTTCTGTGAGGGCCTTGGTGAGACTCTCAGCATACTGGACAAGGGAGATATGCTGTCCCCAAGTGGCCAGGCTGTATGGGAGGGATTTTTTGGTCTGAAAAGGATGATAGTTGTCAAAATGTAGGTACTGTCGGTGGTTGGTGGGTTTAATGTGGACAGAGGTGTGGATGGAGCCATCAGAGGGTAGGAGGTCAGCATCTACAAAGATGGCACACTGGTTTACACAGGATCAGTTGAAGCAGATGGGAGAAGTGTTGAGGTCATGAAGGAATGAAGATAGAGTGTCTTGGTCCTGCTTCCAGATCATGAAGATATAATCAACAAACCTGAACCAGACCTGGGAGGCTAGCAAGGTCTCCTCTAGATGAACCATAAACAGGTTGGCATAGGAGAATGCCATGCCTTGGATTTGCTTGTATATCTTACCTTCATAGGAGAAGCAGTTGTGGGTTAGGATAAAGTTAGTAATGAGTATAAGGAATGAAGTAGTGTGTTAGGAGTCTGAAGGATGTTGGGAAAGGTAGTTTTTAATAGTGGTGAGACCATGGGCATGAGGGATGTTGATGTATGTGGAGGTGGCACCAGCAGTGATGTGTAGGGATCCAGGAGGTAAAGAGATGGGAATGGTGGAGAGTTGGTGAAGGAAGTGGTTGGCATCCTTGATGTTGGAGGCTAGATTAAGGGCAATTGGTTGAAGGTGTTGGTCAATTAGGGCCAAACTTCTTTCAGTGGGGCCACAATAACCAGCCACGATGGGGCATCCAGGATTGTTGGGTTTGTGGATTTTCCCTGGGAGCATGTAGGTTTGTGTGTGGTGTGTCATAGAGCATCAACAAAACACATTGTCACAAAGCATGTGTTATGCGCATATGATCATTGATACAGTGTGGCTCAGAAATAGACTCACTTTGGAAGGCAGTGAATAAACACAAGAAAGAATGGATGCTGGGAAGAGTGATGCTATAGAGAAGAGTAACAAAGGAAAACATCATAAGGTTGTAGGATGGAACAAAAGCTGTTCGGCAGAATCTAACAGTAGAAACTCCAAGTAGTAATATCAACAATGTAGGAAAAGATAGGGTTGTTGGGTTGGATTGTTTTGAGGAAGGAGACCAGACAGCGAGGTCATAAGTCTCATCAGATTAGGGAAGGATGGGGAAGGAAGTCAGCCGTGCCCTTTGAAAGGAACCATCCCGGCATTTGCCTGGAGCGATTTAGGGAAATCACGGAAAACCTAAATCAGGATGGCCGGACACAGGATTGAACCGTCGTCCTCCCGAATGTGAGTCCAGTGTCTAACCGCTGTGCCACCTCACTCGGCAGGAAAAGATAGATTACTAGCACACCGCACATGTGTGTGTGTGTGTGTGTGTGTGTGTGTGTGTGTGTGTGTGTGTGTTTTGCTGGTGAAGGCTGTGACTGAAAGCATTAGTGAGTGTCTTTTAATTGTGCCCATGTGCAATTTGACGTGTCTTCTTTACGGTAAGTAGCAACCTGTCTTTTCCTACATTGTCTATATTCCTCTCTGGCATTTCCATTGTTTGCTCTTCATAATATTGTTTCATTCCATCCTGGATTTTCCATTATTTCACAGTCACATGCTTGCATGTTAAAAGAAATGTAAGTCAACTGGGCCTTAAGAAAGGATAATAATAAATAAACGAAAGAAAATTTTTGTTACATAAAGAATATTTTTCATTATTGGTGTGAGATGTTTGTAATTGACTGAATAAGTTGGATTACAAGACATATTTCATCTCACTGAAGGGATCTGTAGTGTAACATGAGGTTCTACAGGATAACATTTTAAACTTTTACCCTCTTAGGCCAACAAAAGATGTATTGTTTTATGAATGTGCAGGTGAAGTGTAAGTCACATTAGCTCCGGACACCACCGAGACACGACAGTGTGGAAACCTCTTGACCAGCTGCACTTTGGAGGTCAAGGGGAAAAGCAGCATGTGTAAGAATGTAAATGATAAAAAATGTTGAAAGTTAGTAATGAGAAATGTCATTGATTGAATGAGGGTAACTGATATAAAAGAAAGACACATAGACTGTAATCTGTCATCGAACAACTAATTTATATAGATCTACCCATGTTCTATTGTAACCAATACTGTACAAATGTAATGTTGAGCATAAAATACAGAAGACATGAAGCCAAATTGTTTACATCTTTTGGTAGCTTGGACAGATTGAAGCTCTCTTCCAGCATCCACACATTACAACAAGGAGGGTAACAAGGCATGGCAGGATTACAAAAGTAATTAACTACAAGAACAGCAACTGGAAATTATTGGATGGATATGTGCGTGTGTGCGAGTGTATACCTGTCCTTTTTTCCCCCTAAGGTAAGTCTTTCCGCTCCCGGGATTGGAATGACTCCTTACCCTCTCCCTTAAAACCCACTTCCTTTCGTCTTCCCCTCTCCTTCCCTCTTTCCTGATGAGGCAACAGTTTGTTGCGAAAGCTTGAATTTTGTGTGTATGTTTGTGTTTGTTTGTGTGTCTATCGACCTGCCAGCGCTTTCGTTCGGTAAGTCACCTCATCTTTGTTTTTATATATAATTTTTCCCACATGGAATGTTTCCCTCTATTATATTGAAGAGGAAGTCTGAATTATCTACAGCTCTGGGAAACTGCACATGGGCTGCTGTACCTCAGATATATACATGAGAGCATTAACAATATTCCTATACCACAAAAAACAATGTGGAACTCTGTATGACCATCCAGCATATGACCATCCAGCACAATGCCTCTATTCATTCATCCATTCTTTCTTTCACATACCATTTCTGTAAATTCTGTAATGATGGAAATCTTTCAAGGTAACAGCAAGACAAATTATACATTAACAGGCAGAAGTAAGCATTGGAAGTTGCTTCAGTAATGTATACTAAACAAAGTACAACAAACAAAGTATACTAAAACAAATCTTGACTAATCTATTCACACCCATAATTACACAAAGTATTTCTAAATTACTTTGTATACATTTAAGCACAAAATATCTATAATTAAAGCTCCACTTTCAAAATGCTGTAGAAATGGAACCACTCCTAAGAATGATACCAAATTTGAACAGCATATACTGCTGCATGAGAGAACATCATGGAACAAAACAAATTAATAAATATTTTACCAATTGATTGCACTTTAAGCATATTAACTTAAATTGGGTCACCTACAAATGACAAATGAATCATAAGACAATGGCTATGGTCTGACTTGCACATTACATCATCATATTATTCAATGTGCATGACTACACAAATCTGGAAGTCAACAGTTGTGACACTGTTGGTTAGGGTAGCCCATTCACCATAGCAAGGTCATATCACATCAGATGAGAAAATGGGTTTTTAATTGCCCCGAGGCCAAAAACCACATTAAAAGCAAATGAAATTGGTTTCTAATTGTCCTAGAGCCAAACCTGCATAAAAAAAGAAATGACATTGATTTTTACTGTCCTGGGGCCAAAAACTGCATAAAAAGCAAGAAGGCACCAGTTTCTCAATGTTGAGAGATGGGCACAAGACATGTTCAATATGCTGTCCACTGTTTTCTGCCTCAAGTTGAAATCGAGAAATAGCAGGTTGTACAACAGATCAGAGACTCTCATGGGGGAGGGGGTAGGGGAGGGAGGGGGGTGAGTGTCACGGGCACAATGCATTGCACGATACGTGCCTTCAATACAGCTATGTTTGTAACTGGAGCACTGAACACAACATCTTTCAGACAAGCCCACAGCCAAAAGTCATAGGGTTAAGATCAGGTAATCTAGACAGCCAGGCAGTAGGAAAATGAAGGCTGATAATTCTAGCATTTCCAAAATGCCTTTGCAGCAACTGCTTCACTGGCTGAGCAATGTGTGGAGGAGTGTCATCTTCCATAAAAATGATCCCACCCACACATCCATGCTGTAGGAGAGTTGGAATGATGTTGTAGCACAAAAGACTCGAGAGTTGGAATGATATTGGAGCACAAAAGACTCTCGCAGTGTTTACCAGTGTCAGTACAAGTAAAAAGACCCACAGGACTTCTCTCCTCAGAAAATACAACCCCATGGTAGACAATGGCATCAAACCAGACACAAAGTTAACTTTTGGAAAATGCATTGGTATCAGCTGATGTTCATGCAGATTTTCTGTTGCCCATATTCTCCAATTCTGCATGCCAACATGTCTTTGGAGATGGAAATGGGCTTCGCCTGTCCACAGCATGTTCCATGGCCATTCATTGCCCAGTTCCATGTGAGCAAGAAACTCCAGAGCAAACCTCTGTCTTGCTGGTAAATCAGCAGGAAGCAATGCATAAGGCTATAGATAGACAGACGCTCAGTGAAACACTTTTAGCTGTCAAGAAAGTAATGCATGAAGCATTCAATGACTACCATAGCAGAGTATTGTCAAATGACCTTTCACAAAACCCAAAGACATTCTTGTCATACGTAAAGACTGTCAGTGGCACCAAAGTTAGTGTGCAGTCCCTAGCAAATGAGACAGGAACTGAAATTGAGGGTACCAATGTAAAAGCTGAAATGCTTAACTCCATTTTCAAATGTTGCTTTACAAAGGAAAATCAAGGAGAATTGCCCCAGTTTAATCCCCGTACCAGTGAAAAGATGAGTGAAAGAAGTATTAGTGTCAGTGGTGTTGAGAAACAGCTAAAATCGTTTAAATTTAACAAACCTCCAGGGCCCAATGGAATCCCTATCAGATTTTATGCCAAATTTGTGGCTGAGTTAGCCCCTCTTCTAACTATAATCTATCATAGACCCCTTGAACAAAAAAGAAAAACATGTGCAGTTCTTGGGAAAAAAAAGCACAGGTCACACTCATCTACAAGAAGGACAGTAGAAGTGATCTACAAAACTACTGTCCAATATCCCTGACATCAATTTGTTGTAGAATCGTTAACATAATGAGGTACCTTGAACAGGATTACCTTCTCCATGCCAACTATCATGGATTCTGAAAACATTGATCATGTGAAACTCAATTCATATTTTTCTCACATGACGTACTAAAAGCTTTGTATCAAGGCAGGCAGGTAGATACAGTAGTTCTTGATTTCTGAAAAGCATTTGACTCAGTGTCTCAAAAATACAATCATATGGTGTATCAAGTGAAATTTGTGACTGGACTGAGGACCTTTTGGTAGGAGGATGCAGCATGTTATCTCGAATGGAGAGTCATCATCAGATGTAGAAGTAACTTTAGGTGTGCTGCCTGGGAAGTCTGTTGGGGCCCTTGCTGTTCATGTTGCATATTAATGACCTTGCAGGCAATATTAATAGTAACCTTAGGATTTTTGCAGATGGTGCAGTTATCCATACTGAAGTACTGTCTGAAAGAAGCTGCATAAATATTCAGTCAGATCATGATAAGATTTCAAAGTGATTCAAAGACTGGCAACTTGCTTTAAACATTCATAAATGTAAAATTGTGCACTTCAGAAAAAAAGTAGTATCCTATGGCTATAATATCAGTGAGCCATTGCTGGAATAGGTCCAGTTATACAAATACCTGGGCGTAACACTTTGTAGGGGTATGAAACAAAATGACCACATAGGCTCAGTCATGTGTAAAGCAACTGGCAGCCTTCACTTTATTGGCAGAATACTGGGGAAGTGGAATCAATCTACAAAGGAGATCACTTACATATCACTCATGAAACCTACCCTAGAATATGGCTCAGGTGTGTGGGACCATACCAAATAGGACTAACAGATGATATTGAGCATATACATAGAAGGGCAGGATGAATGGCCACAGGTTTGTTTGATCTGTGGGAAAGTGTCACAGATATACTGAAGAAACTAAACTGGTGGACACAAACTATCCCAAGAAAGTCTACTAACAAAATTTCAAGAACCAGCTCTAAATGATGGCTCTAGGAATTACTACAACCCCCCATGTGTCACCCACATACGGATTGTGAGGATCAGATTAGTATAATTACAACACAAACAGAGGCATTCAAACAAACATTCTTTCAATTCTCCATATGTGAATGGAATGGTAAGAAACCCTAATAACTGATACAATGCAATGTACCCTCTGCCATGGACTGCATGCAGGTCTGCAGAGTACAGATATGGCTGTAGAACCCCGGAACATGGGTGATTTTGTATGGATAGCAATGCAGGATGTTTTGTAAGATCTTATGCACAGGAGTCACAGGCATGTCCAAAGTTTTGGTAATTCCCCATGCACTACATGGTTGCACACCACTGCTCGGCCCCTCCTGCAATGCTGTGGCCACATCTTTGACAGTCGTTTGATCAACTGCTTTCCTCCCTCTGTGACATTGCATTCAAGAGAATCTGTCTTTTAAAATTTTATAATTAGTTTCCCCAGATCTTTAGCAGTCATTGGATCAATGCCTTTTTCATACCCTTGAGTGTCCAAAACTTCTGCAGAGCTACAGGTGTACAGTCACTGTTCTTGTGAAGGAGCTTTACCAGCAGCACATGATTCTTCATGGGTACAGTCATGTTGGGCATCTCAGATGCAAACTGAGGAATAGCCATGTGCTGTGAATATTTTGGTGTGCATATTCTGACACTTACAGCGTCATATATTTGTCAAGTTTTCATTAAATTGTTATCGTTCCATGGCATTCCGCCTGCTTCAATAATATGCTCTTCAAATTTGATACTGAATGAGGTGGCGCAATGTTTAGCATGCTGGACTCGCATTCGGGAGTACAACAGTTCAAACCCCTGTCCGGCAATCCAGATTTAGGTTTTCCGTGATTTCCCTAAATCACTTCAGGTGAATGCTGCGCTGGGGCACAGCAAATTTTCTTCCCTATCCTTCCCTCATCTGATGGGTTGATAATCTTGCTGTTTGGTCCACTCCCTCACATCAACTGACCAACCAATTAAATTTGATGTCACTCTGAGCAATGATCCTCTTTCTACAGTGTTTTGAAAGTGGAATCTTAATTACGGAACTCTGTATGTTAGGAGAAAAACAGATACTTTGGAAACTGTAGCCACTTCTCAGCTCAGCTGCAGTAAATGTAATTGCAGGGTACCAACATTCCAGAATCCTGTCTTATGGTTACATAGTCACAGTCACCTAGCTTGTACACGCACTGTGTGGGTCTGAAACTGGACCCTACTTACTGACTTTATAGAGATAAGGGTATTTTGTCAGGTGTGAAAATCCTGCCAGTGCTCCAATATTCAGACATATCTGTGAATTTGTGTAAGTGGTGCATGTGTGGGGTTAAGAAAGCAAGTAGGAAAAATAAAAACTGTATGAATTCACTCATTAACAAATTGCAGATGTTACTACACTTTCCATTTATTCTTTTTTATTTAGAATGTAGCATACCATTCACACTTCCCTGCTACACATTGTCTATATAAACAGACAATATAGAAATATTAAACATTTTAAAATGGACTTTTAGTTCCTAACATTTTTACTTTACTACTGCCAAATTCTGTCTCTAAAATCTCCTAAACAGGAGTTTCTCTTATGCATCATTATATATCACATTTACCAACAATATACAAAGAATGAATGACTACAAAAGGCTATCTACTGTTCACACATTAACTTCTGGAAAAATTGTAATGTACTATTACTAACAGATAGTCATGGCAGAAATCAATCCAACATGCTCCATGAGGAAATTGCGACATAGTAGTGATTAGTGTAGTGGAACCAGGAGCAGAATGTAAAAATGTTGTAGACACTAACTCTCAGACAAAATTAATGCAGGAAAATGACTTTATTGTCTGTATATTGGGTTCAAATGACGTTGCAAAAAATGAAGCAGAGGTTTGCGTGAAAATGCTGCAGAATTTTCTACAAGCTAACAAATGTAGAAACACAGTAGTTGCCACACTGCCTCATGAGTATGATCTAATTTATAGTTCACGTATAAACAAAGAAATTCAGAAAACAAACATTAAAATAAGGAACCCGTGTTCTCAATATGCTAAGTGCGATGTACTAGATATAAGCAAGCTGCATCGAAATCTGCACATGAAGCATGGAATACATTTGATCTATGAAGGGTAAAGGTTTGTTTGTGGTTGTGTTAGTGAAATAATTAAAGAAAGATGTCTAAGGAATAGAGCAGTCTATCAGCTACCTGTACATCCTTTCAACAACAGCGAGGGGACACAACCTGCTAGAGCAAGACAACCACCATTAAGAAGTGAGGATTTTTGCTGGCCACAGATGAAGACAACACCTCCATAGTTCATCCCAGGAGTGTTCTTCAGATTAAAATGAAAGGAAGGCAGAGACAAATAAAGGTAAGTGATGAGTCAGATATGCCAAGCAGAAACCCCAAGTTTATAATTGTCCATAAAAATGTGCAGTCATTGCAAAACAAAATTAATGAGCTAGAAGTATTACTGTCAGATCAATTAAAAGAAGTGTCTGTAATGTGGTTAAGTGACCATTGGCTAACTGATGAGATGTTAGCAATCACAAGTATACAGGCTTATGTTATGACATCTCATTTCAGTAGAAAAATATCTACACATAGAGGAATGTGTATATTTTTGAAAGACAGTATCAGCTATTGCTGCATAAAATCTCTTGAAAATTTAGGGAAAGAAGGCAATTTTGAACTCACTGTGGTAGAACTAACCTCAATAAAAACAATCATCATTTGCCTGTACAGAAGTCCAAACTCAAACATAAAAATATTCTTTAACCAACTTGAAGCTAGTCTTGACAGTATCAGGGACCTAAACAAAACAGTTATAATATGTGGAGACTTTAAAATTGACTTTAACAAATTTTCAAAAGATAGAAATGATCTTATGGTATTTGTGCAACATACAACCTGTTCCCAATTATAAATTTCCCTACCAGAGTTACAAGTGTATCCAGCACCACTATTGATATGTTATTGATGAACAAAAAAAGCCATGAATATGTAGCTAGAATCTTCAACATGGCTTTGTGACCACTATGCACAGCTTCTTGAAATATCTTCAATGCTGAACTTAACCAACAGAAACAATAGAAACAGAAAGAACCTTCAGCCATCAAAACTCTGAATACTTTAGGAATTTACTAAAGAAGGAAACATGGACTGAAATGAACAGATAAGAAACACAGACGAGAAGTTCAACATATTCATGGATATGTTTACACATTATTTTCACATGTCATTTAGAGCTAAAATTCAGAAAATCAAGCGTAGTAGGCTCAACAGAAAAAATTGCTGGTTGACAACAGGTATAAAAAAGTCATGTGCTGAAAAACGAAGATTATATGAGATCTCCAAGTCTTCCATAGCATCCAATGAATTCCTTGCATATTTCAAGAATTATAAAATGGTACTTAAGAAAGTGATCAAAGAAGCTAAAGTAATGGCAAATGACTGCTATATAAATAATGCCAATAACAAAATGAAAGCTTTGTGGAGTATAGTGAAACAGCAAACTGACAATGTTTCTCCTCAAAATTCCAATATTAAATTTAATTGTAACAGCAAAGAAATTAATGATCCTAAGGAAATAGCAAATGTGTTCAATACCTATTTTAGCAATATAAGTGAGCAATTAATTGCTGAAATCAAACCTTGCAATACAAACTGCCCAGTATCATCTCTAAATACCAATATAAATGCTACTTCACTGTTTCTCTTTCCAACAACCCAGAAAGAAGTCCTGTCAGTTATTAGAACTTTAAAAGTGAATCATTCAACTGGAATAGATGGCATCCCAGACAGCCTTATTAAAAAATGTGGAGATCTCATTATTGAACCATTAGTTCACCTCTATAATAGTTCCTTTCAAACCAGAATTTTCCCACCATGCCTAAAAACAGCTAAGCTCAAACCACTATTCAAAAAAGGTAAAAAGGATGAAGTGGCTAACTACAGGCTTATTGCTCTACTATCTGTATTCTCAAAAATCATAGCAAAAAATTTTCAAAGAAGAGTAATAGATTTCCTGGAAGAGCACAAAATACTATCCACAGCACAACATGGTTTCAGGAAAGGCCGATCAACTGATACAGAATTTTTTCAACTATTACGATACGTCTATACCTCTCTCAGGCTTTTGATATCATAGATCATATAAAACTATTGCCTAAGCTTGACAACATGGGGATTAGAGGAACGTCTAACAACTGGATAGTCATACCTAAGTGGTCGAAAACAAGTGGTTGAAGTGTAACATCAAAATTTCATCAAACTCAACCAACACTATTCAAACTATGAAACCATTAAATATGGAGTGCCACAAGGTTGAGTTCTGGGACCTCTTCTATTTCTGTTATATGTGAATGATCTAAACAATTTCTGCAAGAACATCATCCAGTTTGCTGACGATACAAGTGTGCTAGTGAGTGGGAAAGAAATGGAAATGCTTCATAAGTCTACAACAGAGACACTGAACAATATTGAAAACTGGGTCAATCACAACAAATTAGTAATAAATGCAAGTAAGACAGTGGCACTAAATTTCTGTAATGTGAAAAAAGGTGAGCAAACTACTCAGATTCAGATATCCGACAAAGACATTCAAAATGTAGACAATATTAAGTTCTTTGGAGTATGGCCCCATGATAATCTTAAATGGGGGATGCATATTGAAAAAGTCTGTAAAAAATTAAGCACTAAATGCTACTTAATGAGAATATTAGAGGTATGCTGCAACAAAGATTCTCTGAAAACCATGTATTATGCCTATATATACTCACAACTGAAATATGGAATTATTTTCTGGGGTAACTCTTCTCTTAGCCAAAAGCTCTTTAAGCTACAAAAAAGAATTATAAGAATAATGGAAAGAGTAAAATGGAACAAAACCTGTAGACCACTCTTTAAAAAGCTAGAAATCCTCCCACTTCCATGCATATATGTGTATGAGGAACTGTGTTTATGAAAAAATATTCAATGGAAAATCCCACTCTCTTCCAGAAAAATGAAAATATCCACTCCTATAACACCAGTCAAAAAGGAGAATAAAAAAGAAACCCTCTATTATGGGAAAGTCATTTATAATAAACTTCCTCCACAAATTAAATCAATAAATGACCTGGCAAATTTCAAGTCAACTGCTAAGGCATATTTCACTCATCACTGCTTCTACAGCCTCCATAAATTCCTGCAGAAAGTTCACTAATGATTTGTGTCTTTGACTTAGTGATGTATCATATAAATGTTACTAGAACTTTAATGATTTACCATGTAAAAATTACTGTAAAACAAATATTAATCTGCCAGTACAGTACATGCTCTTTCTGCTTTAAAATATCTACTCTTTATTTTTGTACAATATTTGCTCTGTATATTGTAACTCAGTGAACATTTAATGTTGAAATAATGAAATTAATGCAAATTTAATATTATATTTAATTATACATTGACTTGTCTTACATCAGAATGTACTATTTGTGTACTATATGATTACCAGGACCAATAAAACTCTACTCTACTCTAGTTACAGTTTCAGAAGAGGATATACAAATATATTCTATCAATCATACTGTTACACAAGAAGTTTCAATAAGAATTTCATTTCTGAGTTGACTGGCGCAATGTGTATGGCATGCAACTGTCATACAGAAGGGTCAAGATTCAAATGCTCCTTCAGTAATACAGATTTAGGTTTCCCCAAACCACCTAGGGCCATTATCGGGATGGCTCCCCTGAATGCCTGAATTTGTGTCCCACACTTGTCCAGCTCAAGTTGTTGCTGAGCCACTAATAGCCTCATCATCAACAGGATGTCAAGACCCACTCTCTCCTCCTGCCTTCCTTTCAGAACTGCACCCAAAAGGGCAATCTTCACAGGCACAGAAAGCAAGGCTTGTGTTCAAGTGGATGTCACAATGACACAGTAATTGATGCACATTGATTCCAACATGTTTGTGCGAATGGAGTCACATTGCGTGCATATCTGGAGTAATGCTGCAGGCTTGAACACCATAATCAGGTTCCTTATAAACTTGTTTAGTTACATCAACAGTGTACATAGCACAGCAGCATTTAAAATGTGGCAAATTGTCTGTTGGCTTCTGTCTTGGAATCTTCAATCAATGTTCTTTTAACAATTTTTCTGACATTTCGCCAGTACATACGGTTGGCATTGTCAAAGATTCAGCCTCCTTTGCTGGTGGTGGATTGGAGTCAAACCTGCAGTCAGATAATGTATATCACTCTTGCACCTACATTTGAGGGCTTTTCCCTGGTCATTACCATTCTGATTCTCCCCTTGCTACCTGCAACAGTCATTACTGCAACACAAGATCCATTTGCCTTGAGGCTTTCTTCTCTCTTGTTGAGACTGTTGTCATGTTTGTGGATTTCCATGGTCTCCCTGAATGAGAGACCTAGGTAACTCTCCTCCACAGTGAGAATGTCCTGTTGACAAATTCTATTATGTGGTCAGTCTCATACAGCACATGCTCCTCCATGTCCAATTTCTCCACATTTCCCAACCTGCAAGATGTTTACAGTATGTTTGATGATGGAAACATGGATCATTCAGTCATTCTGACACAGACTTTTCTGCCATATACCGTATCAACATAAGCGACATATTTCCAAGATTTTGTGTGGATCCTTTTTGTCCTTTGCCAGTCTAAGATGCTTTTTGACCTTCTTGGTCAGTTTGTAAATAGTCTTTACATGGTGTTTGCACAATAAAAAAGGCACTAGACTTGGCACCTTGTAATCCTAACACACATTGTGACACCTTCATCGGCTAGGGACATGGTGAGGAACAGCTTGGTGGCTTCCTAAGACATTCAAACAGTCTCCATGCAAACAAAATTTATCATAGTAACAGAAAAGGAGCCTTCTAAATATACTGCCTATCATTAATAGTGACAAACCTGAGTCACTGTGTGTATTGAAAACTGACACACACGTCAAGCCACCACCAAAGCTAGAAAAAGGGAATGATTAATACAGTCAAAGTGCCCACAAGACAAATATGTGAGCTGCAGAATCTTGGATATGAGTTGCAACACTTAGAATGTGTTCCGAGAAGTAATGAGTGCTCCACCAATTCCTTAAGAAGTGTCACAAAAGCTATCGCTCAGCAAAATGACAAAGAAAAAGAATTGCTGGGTATGGTCTGTTTGCCATTTGCCTCCAGGTTGATGAAGAGAATCAGCTGTATATTGTGCAAACACAATGTAAAGACTATTTACAAACTGATCAAGAAGATCAAAGAATGTCTTAAACTGGCAAAGGGCAAGACAGACCAACTTACAATGTCAGGCATATACCATATGCTGTGTATATATGAAATGTGTTGGAATGACTAGATGATCCATCAGTAACAGGTTTATTGAACATGAATGGTACTGCATGGCAGGATGGTGGAGAAACTGTCTGTGGCAGCACATATGCTTTGTGAGTCTGACCACATAATAAAAACCACCAACACAGAGATTCTCACTGTGCAGCAGAGCCACCACACCTGCTTTTTCAGGGAAGCCATAGAAATTCACAATTATGACAACAGTCTCAACAAGAAAGAAAGAAAGAAAGACTCAAGGTAAAGGAACAACTGTTGCACGTCACAAGTGGAGAACCACGGTATTAATGATGCAGGAAAAGCCATCAGATATTGGTGTGACAGATATCTACACTCTCCAGCTGAGCTCATCTCCAGTCCACCACCAGCAATGGAGGGTGAGCTTTTAACAATGCAGCCACTCACACTAGCAAAATGGCAAGGAGATCGTTAGATGAAAGTAGGCCAAATATCCTGAAATAGAAAATAATAGGCAATGCAGGGAAAATGATTCTGAAAAATAAAGTGTGTTTCACCTGTGAAGACCGCATTCTTCCCTCATCTAATTGTGGCATTGCTAACTTCACAATAAAAATGCACTGCTCTGCACTATCACAAATAGGATAAATACCGCTCTAGATGTCTGGCATACAGATTAACTGCTCAGATTCACAGTTTGTGAGAAACTGCAGCTCTTGAGGCATCTGTAAGCTGTGAAAATAATTGTCTTTCAGACATCATTGAATTTTCTCAGTAAGTCATACCATGAACTGGTTACTCTTACTTGTTCACGTAATCATCTGCAATGAATATTTTCAATACCATAGAGCCATTGAAAAATTGCAAAAATCACTTTTGTGATTTTTCCAACATTGGGACCTCGGCTTGTGCCTGGTTTGCTTCAAGGCGTCTATCCTGAAAAGCAGGATCTAAACAGTTCTCTGTGCAATTATGTTATTAAATTCAATGACATACTACATAACACACACAAAAGAACTCAAGTGCAACAGAGGCCTTAGTGATCTTCCATTCATTCATTCACATATCGTATTCCATCAATCCCGTAATAAGGAGAGCCTTCAGGGATATGCAATAAGTTAAGTTACGCACTAATGGGCAGAAGCTACCATAGGAGGCTACTTCTGTATATATACAGGGTGTCTAGCAAAGCCATCCCTGATTTCAAAATTAAATATCTCAAAAACCGAGATAGATAGATGAATGCAACAAACAGTATGCTTATTGTGAAAGATGTAAAAATTTTATACAGAAGTTTCAAAAAAGTTCAAAAAGTTGCTAACAGATGGTGCTGTAATTGCAATGTGTGGTGCCTATACATAGTGTGCAGCAGCTCAAAGCAATCAGTTCCAGTACTGAAACGTGAAAGGGGGTTAGCATACCAAAAGAAGAGATCAAAATTGTGTATTCCATTGAACAACTTGTTTTTCTGATACTGGAATACCACAGGTTAGAAACACAGACCTATGGCAACAGTGCAAAAATTCAGACACAATTTAATGTTCCAAAAGAATCCAGCATGAAATCCATTTGCGCAACATGGCTGGTGAACTAGCAGGGAATGTTGGCCCCAGGCAGCCTGTAGCTACTTTTGAAAATGTCACCACATCTGAAGAAGTGCAGCAGAGACTGGTTTGAAATGTTCACACATGCAGAAAATACTGAGACACAGCCTACATGTTTCCATTCAAAGTCCAGACCCACCGGGCCACACTTGTTCAAGCCAAGTGACAGATGGCTGACTTTGCAAACCAGATTCTCACAATGATAGATAGTGAAGAATTTGATGTTGGCTACATGTAATTCACAGATGAACCACTCTTCCACCTGAATGGAGTCATGAATTTAAAAAAAACAGTGGTTTTGGATCTCCCAAGATCCCCATTTGTGTGAAGCGAAACCACTATATTCTCCCAAAGTTACTGTTTGGAGCTGCAGCATGCAGCAGAAGCATTATTGATCCTTTTGTCATGAGAGAAACAATCACTAGTGAGTGTCACACTGCAATTTTGAACATCTTGTCGCCACATAGCTAGCTTTTGAGGACTGACTAGAGTCTAAGAGGGTTACGCAGGATGGGGCCAGACCACATTGCACAGAACAGGTGTTTTGTTTTCTTGATGAATCATTCGGGAATACAGAGTCATTGCACTGTATTATTACAAACTTATCAGTGGATGGATGGATTGCCCTCAATATTTGTCCAATCTGACTCCTCATGACTACTTTCTGTGGGGCACATTCAAAGATGCTGTCTACTGGAACCACCCTCCATGCTGTATGACCATAAAGTAACAGCCTGTGTGGCATTTGAATACATTTCTGTTGAGACACTACAGGATGTAATGGGAAATTTCATTGTTTGTTAGTTCCTCCTCTATACTGCAAGTGGTGGGCACTTTGAAAAAACTGTGATGTGACTGCAAAGATTGCTTGCAGAGAACAAGTCATTATGCATGCTTATATTGTAAGAGCTGCACAGCATACAGCACCATCTGTTAGCAGCTTTCTGAACTATTTCAAAGCTTCTGTTTAATTTCTGTATAAAATTCTTACAGCTTTTACGATAAAAGTACCTTTTGTTGCACTCACTATCAATCTTTGTTTTCAAGATATTTAACTTAAAACAGATTGCAATAGACTCTTTATGGCAATACACGACCATTCTCACCATAGTCTTCAGTAGACGTAACTGCCTCACCAGCCTAGTTCAAAAGCAGATTTCCCGGACCATCAGATCCAATCTTGGTACTGCTGATCCCATCAAAAAACAACTTTGGACCACACCACTTGTTAGTCAATATTATGCTGGTCTGGACTGCATTAAAAAGCAACTTCAACAAGGCCATTACTTCCTAAAATCGTGCCCCGAAATTTGATCCATTCTGTCTGAAATTTTGTCCACTATACCTAGAATAGCTTTTCATCACCCTCCCAATCTCCGCAATATCCCTGTCAGACCCTATGCTGCTTCTGCACCTGTCTCCTTAACACATGGCTCCTACACCTGTGACCATCCCTGCTGTAAGACTCATACTATGCACCCTCCTACCATCACCTATACCTGTCCTGTAACTGGTAAAACATAGACTATCAAAGGGAGAGCCACCTGGGAAACAACACATTTCATATACCTGCTGTTACGTAAACACTGTTCGGCCTTTTACATCGGCAGGACTACCACCAAATTATCAGGTAGGATGAATGGGCAGACACAGAGGGTGTATTCCGGCAACACATATTATCCTATTACAGAGCATGCTGTAGAACATGACAGCCATGACATTGGTGGCTGTTTCACCACACACACCACCTGTATTCTTCCCCAGACAGCAGTTTCTCAGAACTCTGCAGGTGGGAAGTAGCACTACAACAAGTCCTTGATTTTTTCCACTGGCCGGGCCTTAATTTCTTCTGTTTCTGAATTTCTTTGCAGTAACTTCCCCTGTCTTCACTCCATTTTAGTTTTCAACATTTTTCATTTTCTTACTTGTCTATTTTTTACTGCCCCCCTCCCACCTCTGTTATGTACAATGCACTTTTAACTTGTTCATGACATTTTAGCAGTTATCTCTCTCTTGCATATTACCCTGCCTCCCACCTTCAAGCTCTCAGGTTTTCAAATCTCATCCCTTGCAGTCGCCAACAGTCAGTCATTCCTTCTCATAGCATCTGGTAAGTCTCCCATGACCTGACGTTCTGGGTGACTTTTCCAAAATCTTCCCCTTTTCCTAGACCTCTCTAGTCCTTTTCCTTCACCCCTCTTCCTACCCCTTCAACCCTTCTGCCAAAAGAAGCAGCCACTGGCTCCAAAAGCTCGCATAATTATAACCTTTCTTTATGTGTGTGTTCTGCAGCTGCTTGGTGAGTAGATTTTTTATCTATCCAGTTATAGTATATTCTGAAAAATTTATTGTTTTCATTGTTATAAAAAAAAAGAAAAAGTGATATCCTATATAAAAAAGGCGATCATCATTGTATGGGTAGCTACAGGCCTGTGTCACTACTGTCTAGATTTTCAAAAATTATTAAAAAATTGTTCCTTTCACAACTCACTACATTCTTCAACAAAAATAATATTACTTCTGTCTGTCAACATGGGTTCAGGCCACAGAAATCAACTGAAACAGCAACTTTCAACCTGATACAGCGTGTCATAAATGCTGTGGACAATCAAAGAACAATTGCAGGGTTATTCTTAGATCTGGCAAAAGCATCTGATCATTCTGTGTTTCTGAGAAAGCTTGAATGGCATGGTGTAAGAGGCATGCCATGCCAAATGAGTTGATTAAATCATTCTTGGAACATCGCTCTCCCATGTGCACTAAGTAATGGTTTACACAGGGCCAATTTTAGGTCCATTTCTTTTCAGTGACTTTGCATTGTGTGTCAGGGATTCAGAACCAGCACTATTTGCAGGGAAACAGTGAAGATCTTGCTATCTCTGCAAAAAGACATTATGAAAGAAGTGTCTGGATGGTTTACCATAGACAGGCTAATAGTAAATCCCCAGAAAACAATTCTCTTGAATTTCCATACAGATCAAAACAAAAATGCAGTACTACCAGTAATATGTGTGGATAACCAAAGCATTAGTGCTGTTACTGGAACTAAATTTCTTGGATTTCATATTCAAGAAAATCTTAATTGGAGTTCTCATATTATATCCCTAAATTCACAACTAGCAAAAATGAACTATGTAGTTAGAATTCTTTGCAACACTTTGCCTGTGTACATTCATTATTGAGATACAGTATCATTTCCTGAGGAAATGTACACCAGACCAAAACAGTTTTCAGGAAACAAGAAGTAGTTATAAGAATAGTGAAACAAGCAAGCAGCAAGAAACCAGGGAAACCTTTCTTTGAAGATCTAAAAATATTACTCCTTCCCTGAATTTTTATATCAGTAGTTATGCATGTCAAAAAGGTATATTGAGAAAAGAAAATCTTTTTTCTCAGAACAAAATTGTCCATGAATACAATACCAGGTCAGACAGTGACTTCCATGTTAGTAATTGCAAAACCAAATTATGCCAAAAAGGTTATACCATGCAGAAACAAAACTATAAAACAGATTACCCATCTTTGGCCATTCCTCTGGTGGATGCCATGGAGCTGGTGAGTTATACAACAGAGAGAAAAATAATAAGATGCACATGTAGTGTCTAATAAACTTCTTTCACTTAACTTGTCTTCCAGTACATTCCAGAGCAATAGCCAATGACAGTCCTCAAGATATGCTGAATACAATATCCATAATAGTAACAGGCTGAGTGACAGCACTGAGACCAAGCAGGCAGAACTGAAGTAACAGATAGACCCAACTAGCAGTCGGCACAGCATCTTTTAAGTCAGCACCGTGGCTGGGGTACCGGCAGTGTGGGCTGTGGAGAAGCTGGCTGCAGATTGGTGGTGCAGTCACATGGCCACTGCCAATTTCTAGATAAGGACTGGTGTGGCATAGTATCAATAGCACACGGTACCACATGCTTGCTCCCCCCCCCCCCCCCCCCCCTTCCCTCAAAACTCATGACATTGTCATGTACTGGTACTGCTGAAAATAGCTGTGGAGGGGTGGGAACTGGTTGAGTTCTGGGTAAAGGTGCCACTGAGGAGGCAACAGCCAGAACTTCAGCTGATGTCAAGCACCTGCCCTTCCGTGACATTTGTCTTACAAATGGTGGAAACACCAGCTGAAAAAAAAAATCTGAAGGGTGTGCAACCACAACTGGGGACAGAGCACCTTCTTCTATCGATGGCAGAATGACAGCAACCGGAGGGTCCATGATGACCCACTGGCAAGCAGCAGAGTGAAGGGGCCCTCCTCTCGTATCTGGTGCTGCCAGTGCTGCACTGACGGCAACAATGCTGTGTTGATGCCTGTCAGCTCCTTGTCCAGTGCCAGTGACTCGGGGCCAGAGGGAGGAAAAGTTGGCACAGGCTGTGGGGGACACTGGGTCTGTGGCAGGATCACACAGCCCACATAAATGAAGCTGTTTTTTATGGTACTTCTGCAGCCGGTGGAAGCCTGTACTACGTACAATGAGCTGCCCGAGACTTTGGCAATACCACCTTGTTCCCAGCACTTGTGTCTGACAAAAACTCTGAAAAAGACCAAATCGTGCACATTAAACCTTGAAAGCTGTGGAGGATGGGCCAATCACTGTGGAGGATGCAGCAGTGTTGGCATCTACGCATGACGTCCACCCGTGATTTGAAGTTGCGTGGCTGGGGATGGTAGAATGAGAGAAAGAGCACTAATGCTTGCTCCCATACATGGGAAGCACATAACTTTTTCATCTGTCACTTGAATGTTCTGAGAAAGGTTCTGTTTCACCAGTGGATTGAGCACAAAATGGTGCTGTCATAATGTGCTCGATGCCACAGGCATCACAAAACTGCTGAAATTCCAACAATGTGAACTGTGGGCCATTGGCCAAAACTGGGACCTCAGGTAACCCTTCGATGAAAAAGGTTGACACCAGAGTCTCGATAGTGCTAGATGTTGTGGTGCAGCACATGGGCACCATGAACAGAAGCTTCCTAAAGGCATCTACCACAATAAGGCAACAAAAGGTACAGTAATAACATACAAATTCAATAGTCAGACATCGTCCAGGGGCACTGGGCTTGAGCCAGTAAAAAAATTTTGTGGTAGAGCAGCCCAGTGCTCTAAAAGCACCGGACATGTGCCGACCCATGTGCAATGGCGTTGGGCAAGCTGCGTGGCACATACGATGCCCCAAAGGCATTTGTGAAGAAGGCGAAAAATTTCCTTCTGATGTAAATGTGGCGCTACCGTAAGAGACATAATTGTCTGTATGTGCCAGGATGACGCCCTCCTGGACTGATAGGCTGCACTGGAGCACCAAATAACAGCATACAAGTGGATCACTAATCTGCTTAAGTGAATGCGATCAACTGGTGCAGAGGTACTGCAACAGAAACTTGAGACTAGGGCCTGCAGGTATTGCCTGAGCAATGTGACAGTGGTGAATGAGAAAACCATCAAGTGTTCCATTGTCCTGACTATTTGTGTGAAAGCAAGAAACTCTTGAGGTGTCAGAATGCCAAATCAGTGCCAACTGGTCGACAAGAAAGAGTGTCCGCATACAAATGCTTAGCCATTGGCGTGTACACAATTTTGTTCTGACTTTCGGGGTGGACCAGAGACCAACACTGCAACTTTTGCACTGTGCATGGAAGGACTGCCTTTGAAGGGGTGAACAGTGAGGTGAGAGGCTTGTTGTCCATCACCAAGTAGTATTTTCTGCCATACAAATATTGATGGAATGTGGTCACCCCATATATGACAGCAAGGCCTTCTCTGTATAGCTGTATTGTACTTTGTTGAGGAGTTTGAATGTGAAGGCAGTTGGTCTCTCCAATGATCCAGCACTGTGTGAGAGAACAGTGTCAATTCTGTTAAGAGTACACATCAACTGCCAGCTGGTCGTGCTGGCTTACTGAGAACAAAATGTACCAGACAGTGATCACTAAATGAACCATCATGCACTTTCTGAAATGCGACTTGATGCTCCCTAGTGCACTCAAATGAAATGTTCTTTCATTGAAGACAATGCATTGGAACCACAATCTGTGCAGTGCTTGTGATGAACTGAATGTAATAAGTGCCTTTACTCAAGAGAGCCTAGAGTTCACTGACAGTCCAAGGAGCTGGGATGTCCCAAATGGCAGTTAAGTGTGACACCCTGACTGTTGGTAATGTCCTAAATATTCGCTCTCAGTATGGAAGAAGGAGCACTTCATTTATTAGATTTATCCCAGCACCTGAGAGCACTTGAGAAACATTCCTGAGACTGGAAAGATGTATGTTGGGTGTAAGACCCAAAACTACTATGTAATCCAAATAGTTCAAACAAGAAGGAACTGTAACAGTCAACTGTTGTAAGTAATGCTGAATAATTCCAGGTGTGAATGCATTGCCGAAGGGCAACTGCAAAGACTTAAATAGCTCGATGTGCATGTTGATCACAAAATCTTGTTGTGACTGTTCATCGGAGGGAAGCTGCAAAGTAGCATAATGAAAATCAATATTAGAAAATAAGCGACCTGCACTAAGCTTGTCCATGAGTTCTTCAGTCCGCAGCAAAGGAAGAGAGTCAATCACCTTCGCTTTGAAACCTGCACATAAGGGTATTTTGCCTGAAGGGTTCTTCGTAATCACCATAGGAGATGACCAAAGGATGGCTGATAAAGAGGAAATCACTCCATTGTCCTGCCAAGATAAGAGTTCCTGTGCCACTTGATCTCTGATAGCATGACAGACAGGAAGTACTCAACAAAATATTGCCTCAAAATTATTAACTTTGCGTACGCTATCTCAAAATAATGGCACTAAATTCATCACAAAGTTCACCTACACTGTCTGTAGGCATAGAGAAATTCACAGAGAGAACGTTGTCTTGAATGTTCAAACCAAACAGATCAAAAGAGTCCACACCAAAAATATTTTCAATTTCACATGAGTACAACACTGTGAATGAAATCATTTTAGTAATGTTATGAAATGTGGCAGGTAAGCTGGAAATACCCAGCAGAGGAATGTCATGTCCATTGTAACCCGAAAGAGCTGCCTATGTAGCTTGGGCTTGCCTTACAGTTCATATGTGCTTCTACTCAAGGGCCGCAGATTCACCAGTATCCAATTGCATACATATGTTGTGGTTCACAGTCTGCAAAGTGACAAACAATTAATTAGCCTGATGCTGGATGGAAGGAATGTATGAGTTTTTCATTTTAGCACTTCATTTGCACTGACAGACACTGGAATCACTATTGTATTTACAGTGATTGGCTGAGAAACTGGAGAACATGCAGGGTGCTTATTGGACTTGTATTTCTGCAGACAAACAGAATGAACGTGGCCATGCTCATCTCGGTGATAGTGTTTAGTGTCACAACAGGGGCACAGGGGCACGCTTGCCGCTCGTGTGCCGTGGAACACTGGGGGCAGGGGTCAACTCCACTAGCCTGCTGCTTAGCACACAGGTTTTATTTACAATGGTGTCCTGGCTGAAGCTTTACATGCCGCAGCTTGTGAATGGAGGGTCCACCCTGTTTACAATTACCCTGGACTGTACAAACAGGAGCGGAGTTAATGTCTACCACTGCACTACCATATGAGTCCCGATGCTCCTATGCCTCCAAAACCTGTTGCAAGCTAGGGTCAGGATACTTAAGTTCCTGTTTACCTATGTCAGGATCTGACACATTTTGAGTAATGGCAACCCTAACTGTGGCATCACTACAATAATGTCCACACTCACTCTTTAATTTGCAGTGGCATATAAGTCCTTTTATGTCAGTCACCCACTGCTTATGGGTCTGACTGGGTTGCCTATGCAAGCAAAAGAATTTGTAACACACGGCTGGCACATTAATCTGTCCATCATAGTACTTGTCTAGTGGTGGGAAACAGTTAGCAGGCTAACTGATACACTGACACTCCAGCTGTTGCAGGAAAATATGGTTGCCTGTCCCTACTTTCAATGTGATGTGCTGTGTAGTGTGACTACAGCTATGTGCAGTACTCAAACCACTCCTCTTGCTGAGAATCATATACATGGAATGGGGGTACGGAAACAGAAGTTGCTCACCATGTTGGTACTGTTGGTGGTTCCACTGTGTTTGCTTGTGCAGCAGTCTGGTCATCATTTTCATGAGCTGCAGCATCTTCTTCACATGAAATTGAACAATCTGAGTTACTGACTGTTCTTGCAGGGGACTGGCCATGATAAAACACACAAAAAAATTACACATGAACAAAGAATAAAGCTCAAACACTAAGCTATGCTCAAAGAAACTACGAGTTACACTTGCTAGCAATATCATCTGACAAACACAAGAAACACAGACAGTTGCAGCAGAATGTTCTGAAACCCACACAACAACACTGGAGCAATGTGGCGGGTGAGCATAGCTAAGTCCACAGTTCTAGAAGAAATACACACAACAAATGTCATCACCAGTTGTCTGTATGGCAAGAAGTAGAACTGAGTAGCAACCAAATGTAGTTTTTCCTCATTTCCAGATTATTGTATGGTGGGCAACAAAATGCAATTGAACACCCACAGAAAACATGCTCGTCACCAGATGTGTGATCGGCCCACTGTTAGAATGCCAAACAGTTGGTGGGTTCTACAAAAAAGAGCAAAATAATAAGACGTACACACGGTGTTTAATAATCTTCTTTTACTGAACTTGTTTTCCAGTACAATCTAGATCAATATCCAATGCAAGTCCTTGAGATAGGCCAAGGCCAACATCCACAATAGTGACAGAAGCTGAGTTATAATGCTTAGATGAGACAGGCAGAACTGAAGTAACAGGAAGACTAGACTAGCAATCAGTGCTGCATCCTTTATGTCAGCTCTGTGGTGGCACTGGCCACGCATGCTGTGGAGGATGTGTCTCGGAGCCAGCCACAGATTGGCAGTGTGGTCATATGGCTGCTGCCAAATTCTACAGGGTGTTTCACAATTCATGTTACACACTTCTAGAGGTTGTAGAGGGGACTTAGTAGATCAAGTTTTACATAGGAACCCATGTCCGGAAATGTCATCTAACAACGCTACAGAGCGTCAAAGTTATAGGTGCTGGTACCTATAAATGCTTGTATATACAGAGTGATTCCGTGATGATGTTAAAAATTTTCTAGGATGATAGAGAAGGATAGATGTATCAATTTGAGGTAAGGGTCCCAGTACTGAAAACAAATGAGTCAAAAGCTATAATCAAAAACCATTCTGATCCTTTGACAGTGAAATACACGTAGTGTGGAATTGTTGCTGTTCCAATTGTGCGGTGGGCAACAATACAAAGAAAAAATGTCCAGTAAACATGGACTCTAAAGCACATTCCTGAGGACCTATGAGCACTTGTTCATCTTCACTATTGCGAACATGTCTATTGAACAAGTGCTCATAGCTCTTAAGGTATGCATTTCAGAGCCCATGTTCACTAGACATTCCTTTTTGTTTTGCACCATACTGCCACCACCAAAAGCTAATTACCATACAATCTTAGCAACAACAGTACCAGTACATGTATTGCACAGTCAGAGGTATGAGAATGATTTTCATTTACAACTCATTCATTTCCTGTACAGAAATTCTTATCTTAAATTGATACATTTATCCTTCTCCATCATCCTAGAAAGTTTCTAACATTGTCACAGAATCACCCTGTATATACATACATTTACAGGTGCCAGCGCCTGTGACTTTGATGCTCTGTATCATCATGGGATGACATTTCCAGGCATGGGTTTCTATGTAAAACTTGATCAACTACGTCATCCCTTCTAGAAGTTTGTAACATGAATTGTGAAACACCCTGTAGATGTGGACTGGCTTAGTGTAGTATTGAGTTAGCACACGATATCAACCCACACAAATAAGATTTCTTCCTGAACTACAAAACTTTAGAAAGTCTGATACCCTACCTAATGAAAAACAGCTTTTATTCGGTCTCACAGTGTCTTATGAATGAAACTGTGTAAGTTGTAAAAGTACAGTACACAGTCAAATTTGTAATTATTCACTATATTGATTCAATTTGTTATAAAAACATAAATGGTGTACATTTGATGGTTGTAAAATCAACAGATAAAAAGATTTTTTTCTATCCCATATCATGTGTACAATACATATACTGGAAAAGAGATTTATACGGACAAATGAATAAATTGTATCTACAGGATAATTTAATTTTTGCAAGATTAAGAGTTAACATCCTTGCTGTGAAGCCTCTTCCACTATTATCTTGAGTGTGTCTGGTAGGGGTATGGTTGGATCTTTTGTCAATATACTTGTGTCATTATCAAATGTTGCAGTTTTTTAAGACTCTTTCAGTGTCGCTGGTAAAACATTTATATAGACGAAAAACAGAATGGACCAGGCACACTATATTTCACATTACCCCACTCTGAATTTTATCTTGTTTCTGTTGTATTAGCTGCTAAAGTGACCCACTATTTTCTATTATTAAGATGTTACTCCATGCATGGAAGCAGAAGACCTTTAATGCTTTACTATTTTAATTTCCTTAGCAGAACCCGTACAGTCAAAGACTTCTTACAAGATCACAGATCGTGCCAACTGCATGATTTTTGTTGTTTAGTCCTGCTAGAATTGTATTTGTAAGGTTAGTGAAACCTTTATGGCAGAGAAACCGAGCTGTTTACGAAGCTATTCTCAAAAAGTTAGTTCTGTTGTAAGCTACTTTCTCAAAAATTTTCGAGAACACGGGAAGGAATGAGATTCTATTTTCCTTTTTTGCATATTGGTGTCACTACTGTGTACTTCAGTCTTCTAGGAAATACTCCTCGGCTCTTCAACTGATTATGAAAGTAACTCAAAGGTGGCACTACCAAGTCAGGACAAGAGTTTAGTACTTTGGTTTAGATACTATCATAAACAGAAGAATTAAAACTTTTCAGTGGACTAATGATTTTTGTGACTTCTCTAGCAGATGAGATGAGGTGGCAAAACTGATCTCTGGTGTCCTTGGCTTAGTCTTGGAATTCTGTTTTTTTTTTACACAGTACATGGTTTCTGCCTCTTTGACAGCATACTTAAGAATACTGCAATATTGCTTATAGTGCATTTTTAAGTCTTAATTAGAACTAGTCCTTTCCATTCAGTATGGCACACTCTTTTTAGTACAAGATACTTTGATCTGATGTTAGGCATCCATTTTTTCAGCTTCTACTGTAAATGTCCCTGATCTATTGTATGGAAAACTGCATCCATAATGTTGTAAGCATATTTTTAAGAAAGATTAAATTTCTCATCTACTGTGTATCCTTGGTAAACTTCTTCCCCTTTTCCATTTCAGTCAATTCTCTCTGAACAGTGTAATTGAGTCAGCATTTACAACTCTGAGAATTTTTACTTTTATACGCTGCATTCTTGATTTTCAGGTCTATGCTTACCTGTGAGTATTTCTTTTCTGAAGAATGATGAAGAAAATAATATTTTATGTCATACAGTGAACAATGTGGTCAACACCCACATCTTTTTTTTTTGTGTCATTTTTGTACAGATACTTAGATCTATGTTTTATATAAAAAAAATCTCGCGAGAAAACTATAAAATTATGAAATGTTAAGTCTTCTCATCATGCATGTCTGCAACTCAACGTGCCACCTTTATGATGAGCAGCAATCTATCCTTTTAAGGTAGATAAAAAAAGTAGCCACGGGAGAGCACCCATATAAAAGGTATTGCAGTTTGTGAGCTTATGGAGCCAATGGCTCCTTCTTCTGGCAGAAGGGTTGAAGAAAAAGGAAGAGGTGTGAAGCAAAAGGATTGGTGAGGTTCAAGGAAAGGGGTAGAGATCGGAAAAGTCACCCAGTCAGGGGAGACTTACCAGATGGGATGAGAAGGAATGACTCTCTCTGTCTCATCTTGTCTGCTAAGTCTCTCCTGACATGGGATTCTGGGCAACTTTTCTGAACACTTCCCCTTTTCCTAAGCCTCACCAGTCCTTTTCCTTCATCCCCTTCAATGCTTCAGCAAGAAGAAGGAGCCATTGACTCCAAAAGCTTGCAAACTGCAGTACCTTTACAAGCGTGCTCTCCAGCTGCCACACAGTGAGTAGATTTCTTATCTATCCAATTTCATTACATTTCCAAAAACTGATTATGTTCGATAATCTATCCCTTTCATAATATTGTTGATATTTCAACATGGACTTTGCACTGGTTTAAATTATGAAACAGAATTTTATATCATCAATATTTTATACTTCCGGTCTGAAGCATTCCAGTATTTTATACTTCTGGTCTGAAGTATGCCAGGGCAACAACAGTGATATTTTTGTGCTACATAGTAATACTATAAAACATTCTCATTTTAGACTGGCGTGTCCCTGATTTTCACTCTATATGGCTATATATTTTCAGCTAGATGATACAAAAGATTAACACAGATATTTCCAAATTGAAACTTAGAAAGTGAATACAATAGCCCAAATGCTGCTGCAGAAAACATAATACACAAATTTTCATAATGAAATTTGATTTTAAGGAAGTTTCTTAATTTTGTTTACGCACTTGTGTGATAGATATGCAGGTACAAGAGTCATTTATGAACAGCTATGTAAAACTGGTACATTAAACATCATTATCCCTGTCTCTGTCTCTTCCTTGTATACACACACACACACACACACACACACACACACACACACACACACACACACACACATCAAAAGCAGATTGTCACTGGATGCATGTGCTAGTAATTCAGTAATTTTTGAAAAACTGCCACTATTCTACTTATGATGCTGCTTTAGCATAATATTTACAAGTCTAGGGAGATACAGGAAGAACAGTCACTGTTAATACATTACATATTTTATATTCAGCTTAGGAGCTACTTTTACAATATCTATCACATCTACGTGTATATAGTCTTAAGCATTATTAAATGCTGCTCATGTGAGTCTCACTAATTAACACTAAAGACTACTTTTAAAAATCAATTTATAAAATGTATGATAAATGACATTCTGGATGTAATGAAATCAAATGGACCAAACGAAAATCATTCAATCAATCAGTTAAACCTGGGAGCCATTAATGACTCATTTTGCATAAGTTTAAGTCCATTAGAACTTTTAATTGTGGATTGCATTATTACTTTTTCGGCACAAGAGTGTGATTGTCTCCTCCCCCCCCCCCCCCCCCCCCCAACCCTTACCCATCACCGCCCATGCCTCCCTAAACCTTGGTCCTGGAACAGACTGGTGTGTAGCATAGGCCTAAGCATAGTTTTATAATTAATTTACAACATTTGTATGAGTCAAAGAACGTTCCTGAATATTGTGATTTTGCTCCATATTGATCTACTTAGGTGAAGAAGGAAATGTTAAAAAAAAAAAAAGCTGAACAGTAGGCTGCTCACATGTAAGTTCACAACTAGTGGTAGTTAACTCATCTGTGTGACTCCCTAATTATTTCTGATGGGCATTACTTCAGCATTTGCAATTTCACACTATGTCACACCCTCTGAAATTTCTACGGAGAGTATTGCATGGCAAATTTAGGAATTTTACTACTTATGCATATCTTCTCCATTGTGTAAAATATCTGCCAGAGTGCACTCTACAGTGGGTACCACATTGGAGATTCTAATATTTGAACTGTTAAGTTATTATACAAATTGTTTGGTAATTTTTATAACACAGAAATGACTTTTTTAATTAAAATGATTTATTTGTTTATTTGACACATGGTGCACTCTAATGACACAAACAATATTATCACCATAGATTTGCATCATAAAACCCACATTTACACCTTATTGAAAGTAACTTATTTTTAATCCATGCCTGTGTTGTGCACGCCTCACTGTTAACACAATCCAGAAAATTTGGAAAGGCTAACAAATCATTTTAAAAACTTATAGCTCTTCATGAATATCTTCATCTTCAATACTGCCGGTTTTGATCCTTCCAGAATCTTCCTTGAACTCTCCAGTGCCAAGAAGTTTTACCATCATATTTTCTACTTCTTGAGAAAATGCGAAGGTATCATCTAACATATATCCAGACTTCAAAGCAGCAAGACGGTATAACATAATGGCCATTTGTTTCACAGTTTCATCTCCTGGTTGGTATTTAAATCGTCTATGTAACTCCCTAATTAATTCATGATGGGGATTGATTTCCATTATCTTCTTTGTCTTTATTTTGCTTCTGTTGTCATTCTGATATGATTTTCTGTGAGCTGTTGATACAGCCAAGCGTTCCATGTTCCCTGTATAGCCAAATACGCTAGCTACCAGAGCACAAGGAGATTCCATGAGTCTTTGAGAAATTTTTGCGCGTTGTATTTTCTCTTTTAATACATCTCTTTCTAACCAATGGATGAGTGGTTCATATTCTTCCGTAATTTTTTCCCAGTCTACGTTATCATCCTCTGCTATCGGCATTATAAAATCTTCTTTGGCTATATTTTGGAATCTTTTCATCCCAAATTCTGGCAATTTGTTTATACAGTACTCATCTACTGCTTCAATCATATACAGAACTTCATAGCCTCTTCTGAGGAGACCCTCCACAAGAGGTGATGTTTGCAGGTCCTCCAGTGTAGCCCCTGCAATGTAATAGATCTGATCCTGATTTGGTTTTGCTCTTTCTACGTATTCTGACAAGGTTGTCATACTATTGCTATAAGAAGAATGAAACATTAAAAGTTTCGCCAATTTTGCTCGATTAATACTGTCCTCAAGAACTCCTAGTTTGATGTTAGTAGAGTATTCCTTCCAAAATTTCATGTAATCTTCCTTTTCAAGCTGAAGCATCATATCAAGTGCTTTCCGAATAAGTTTTCTCTGAATGACTTTTATTAATTTATGTTGCTGAAGTGTTTCACGAGATACATTAAGTGGCAGGTCATCAGAATCAACAACACCTTTCACAAATTGTATATAGTCTGGGAGCATGTCTTTGAACTCGTCTGTTATAAACACCCGACGTACATAAAACTTGATATTATCTGTCCACTTCCCATAATTTTTTAGAATCTCTTCTGGTTGTTCTTGTGGGATGAACAGAACAGCTTTGAAAGCAACATCACCTTCTACTGCAAAATGCATTTTTGCTAATGGATTTTTCGTATCTCTTGTCAGTGCTTTGTAAAATTCATAGTACTCTTCATTTTGCACATCCGATGGCTTCCTAGTCCAGATGGGCTTATCAACATTTAGAAGCTCCCAGTCATCTACTAATTTTTTTACAGTTATAGCTTCATTCTCTTGCAGCTCTTCTTCCACGCCCAAATCATCTTCTGTTGTTTTTGTTTCCTTCATAGGAGTTTCAATGAGCTTTTCTTCAACAGTCTTTTGGTGCCAAAGGTAAATAGGGAAGTTTATAAACTGTGAATATTTCTGAACTAATTTTTTGACAGTTTCTCTATCTGTGTATTCATAAGCATCTTCTTTCAGATGAAGACTTACTGTGGTTCCTCGTTTCAAACTGTCACCATCAGGATCCACTGTGATGGAAAAGCTTCCTGCATCTGATTCCCATATATACTGCTTGTCATCATTATGCTTACTCTTCACCACTACCTTATCAGCAACAAGAAAAGAAGAATAGAACCCAACACCAAACTGTCCAATCAGGTCACTCATTTCCTCTTTTGTGAAAGATGAATTTTGCATTCTACCAAAGAAATCTGAAGTTCCAGACTTCGCTATAGTTCCAAGGTTGTTTATGAGGTCTTTCCTTGTCATCCCAATCCCAGTGTCAGTGATATGAATAATCCGATCATCTTGGTCAATCTTTATTCTAATGACCAGCTCATTTGTAGCACTCAGGGCAGAATCATCTGTCAGAGACAAAAGACGAATTTTATCAAGTGCATCAGAAGCATTGGAAATAAGCTCTCTTAAAAATATTTCCTTATTGCGATACAGGGAATTAATTATGAGTTTCATCATCCGGCTAACTTCCGCCTGAAAAGTAAATTTTTGTACCGCCTCCTTCATCTGCTTTACTTGTGACACATTAAGGCCATCAATTTTGATTGCTTCTTCTTCTCGTTTGATCACTTCATCGTCGGTTCTCAATGCTTCCCTGCTTGAGCCAATATCCAAATCAAGTTGAACATGACTTTCGTCATTCGCGCGAATTTCATGCACTAGAAAAAGAAAAACGAAGAGCACCACGATACGCATTTTCTTTTTCTGCAAGTGCTCGCTTCACAAACACGGGAGACCGCGTCGCAGCACGAAGCTCAACATCGAACAGCGCAATGCTACCGCATTCAAAACATGGAACAATCTACCGCCCTAAGCACGAATAACAAATGATTTTTGTATATCGCTTTGCGAATCAAGTACACCGAGTACGACTGACGTGGAGTTCGCAGCTTTCGGCTGAAATCGGACTTGAGCTCGTCAAATAATTCTCTTGGTTGATCGCCTAGGGGAAAAGTCATTACAATCCAAGTCGGGAAAGACATTTTGTGTCGTACTGGCAACTGATGGTTGCTGTTTTCTGCAAAGAATTAGCTGACGTCTCTCCCTCTTGGTACCGAAAAAATTATTTCATAGTACTGTCGAATTATAAATTCGAGTCCAAATATTGTCCAGGAAGATGTCACACGCACAAATCACATTAGAGGTCATTTCAGGTCTTGCACAAATATCTATTATACATGCTGAACGGCGAAACAAAACAATGTGTTTCATTTTTGATGACATATTTTCGAATGTAGAAGCCATAGATCTTCAGCTCAAAACACAAAAAAACTAAAGCACGAATAATATAACACAATTCCGTGCATAGCTTAAGCGCACTTACGATGCCGGCAGATATTCTTTGCATGCCACTGTTGGAAATTCGTTATAATTGGTTGTAGTCAATGAGATATATTTTCATGTGTGTATTTTGTTGGGGAAGTGGTTGAGATTTCTAAATGTATTTGAACATTTCTGTTTACAGGCATAGTTTCTGTAATACAGTGATCGTGAAATGTAGTTTAATAAAAGGAATAATTTCTTGTACAGAATGTCAACATTTACAGTGAAAACATTTTTAGAGAAATACGTTCATGAGTAATTTGCGGTACTAGCCGTCGGCTTTCAAAAGTGACGTAGTTCTACATCTTCATCTATACTCTGCAAACCACCGTGAGGTGCACGGTAGATGGTACAAAATTGTTCAAATGACTGTAAGCACTCTGGGACTTAACATCTGAGGTCATCAGTTAGAACTACTTAAACCTAAGAACATCACACGCATCCATGCCTGAGGCAGGATTCGAACCTGCGACCATAGTAGCCGCGTGATTACGGACTGAAGCGCCTAGAGCCGCTCGACTACAGCGGCTAAGGTAAATGGTACATCCCAATGTACCACTAACTAGGGTTTCTTCCCATTCCATTACACATATGGAGCGGGGGAAGAATGATTGTTTGAATGTCTCTGTGCGTGCAGTAATTATTCTAATCTTATCTTCACGATCCCCATGTGAGTGATGCGTAGGTGATTGCAGTATATTCCTAGAATCATTGTTTAGAGCTGGTTCCTGTAACTTTGTTAATATACTTTTTCACGAGAGTTTACATCTATCTTCAAGAGTTCCTATAGCATCTCTGTGAAACTTTCTCATGGATCAAGAAAATCTGTGAACATTTTTGCTACCCTTCTCTGTATATGTTCAATAACCCCTGTTAGCCCTATTTGGTATGGGTCCCACACACCTGAGGCATTTTAGAACGAGTCGCACGAGTGATTTGCAAGCAATCTGCTTTGTGGAGGAGGAGGAGGATATTAGTGTCCCGTCGACAACGAGGTCATTAGAGACGGAGCGCAAGCTCGGGTGAGGGAAGAATGGGGAAGGAAATCGGCCGTGCCCTTTCAAAGGAACCATCCCGGCATTTGCCTGTAGCGATTTAGGGAAATCACGGAAAACCTAAATCAGGATGGCCGGAGACGGGATTGAACCGTCATCCTCCCGAATGCGAGTCCAGTGTGCTAACCACTGCGCCACCTCGCTCGGTTAGGCAATCTGCTTTGTAAATTGAGTGCAATTCCCAAGTATTCCATCAATAAATCACAGTCTACCACCTGCTTTATACACTACTGAGCCTATGTAATCATTTCATGTCATATCCCTACAAAGTGTTACAGACTGGTATTTGTATGAGTTTGCCGATTCTAACAGAGACTCATTGATGTTGTAGTCATAGGATACTACACTTTTTTTGTTTTATGAAGTGCACTATTTTATATTTCAGAACGTTTAAAGCAAATTGCCAATCCTTCAACCACTTTTCAATTTTTGCCAAGATCTGGCTGAATATTTATGCAGGTTCTTTCAGAAAGTACTACATTATAGATAACTGCATCATCTGCAAAAAGTTGTAGGTCATTAATATACAGCATGAGCAGCAAGCGTCCCAACACACTTCTCTGGGGCACATCCAAAGTTACTTCTATATCTGATTATGGGTGTCCTGCCGAGATAAGATGCTGTGTCCTCGCTACTAAAAAGGCCTCAATTCAGTCACAAATTTCACTGGAGACTCGATATGATCGTACTTCTGACAGTAAGCTTAGGTCTGCTACTGAGCCAAATGCATTTCGGAAATAAAGATGTACTGCATCCAACTGCCTACCTTGACCCAAAGCTTTCAGTATCTCACATAAGAAAAATGGGAGTTGAATTTCAGATGACTGACTTTTTCAGAATCCATGCTGGTTGGCATAGAGGAGGACATTCAGTTCCAAATACCTCACTATGACTGAGCTCAGAATATGTTCTAAGATTCTAGAATAAACCGATGTCATGGATATTGGATGGTAGTTTTGTGGATCATTTCTACAACTCTTCTTATAAACAGGTGTGACCAGCGCCTTTTTTTTTTTTTTTTCAAGAACTGGGTATGGTTTTTTGTTTGAGGGATCTGCGACAGATTATAGTTAGAAGAGGGGCTAAGTCAGCCGCAAATTCAGTATAGAATTTGATGAGGATTCCATTGGGCGCTGGAGGTTAGTTCAATTTTAACGATTTCAGATGTTTCTCAACACAATTGACACTAATACTTATTTCAGTCACCTTTCCCGTTCTACAAGGATTAAATTGAGGCAATTTCCCTGAGTTTTGCTTTATAAAGGAGGATTTAAAAACGAAATTAAGCGTTTCAGCTTTCACTTTGCTACCCTCAATTTCAGTTTGTGTCTCATTCGCTAGGGTGCTTTGGTGCCATTAACATCCTTTCCACATGACCAGAATTTCTTTGAATTTGGGAAAGATCGTTTGACAGTATGCTGCTATGGCAGTCACTGAAGGCGTCACACAGTGCTCTCTTGAGAGCCAAACATGTTTCTTTCAGCATCTCCCTGCCTATAGCCCTACATTTTGTTTTACACATATTATACAACAATCTCTGTTTCTTTGTAGTTACTGTATACCATGGAGGATCCCTCTCATTATGGACTGTTACTGGATACATATCTATCAGTGCATGGTCAACTATTCTTTTAAACTTGAGCTGTAGTTCCTCTACACACTCCTGCCCTGTGCTGAAAGTTTAAAGTTCCTCATTGAGATATGCACTATCGATTTTTGTTTCTAATTTTCTGAACAAGTATATCTTTCTGCTTGTTTTAGTTGTCCTTTTTACATTGATAATCATTATTCTCGCAACCTCATAATGGTCACTGCTTCCAGTTAGATGTGGACACCCTCAAAGAGGTCAGGTCTGTTTGTTGCCATTAGATGAAATATATTTCCATTATGAATGTGCTTGCTAACTATCTGTTCTAGATAGTTTTCAGAGAAAGAATTTAGTAATGTTTCACAGGATGTCATATCACACCCACCACTAATGAAACTGTAATTTCCCCATTTAACAGTTGAATGATTAAAGTCCCCACCAATGATTATAGTATGGTTGGGGAACTTACATACAAGTGAACTGAGGTTTTCTCTAAAGTTTTCGCTTTCGCCAGGAGATGAGTCTGGTGGGTGACAGAAGCATCCAATTATCATTTTGTCCCCACCTCTGATACTGAGTCTTGTGCAAGCAATCTTAGACACAGCTGCAATTCCTACCTCATTGAATTAGAGTTTCTTGTCTGCTGTGACAAACATGTCACCTCCATTTCCCATTTGCCTATATTTTCGATATATACTTAAATTTTCCCCAAAGACCTCACTGTTATCAATTTCAAGTTTCGACCAGCTGTCTGTAGCTACTATGATGTGAGTTTCACTGTTTTACAAGAGCACTTCAAACTCTGGCACTTTGCTGCGAATGGTTCACCAGTTTACCACATACTTTCAACTGTGTGTGTGGGGGGGGGGGGGGGGGGGGGGAGGGCATTTATTTCGAACTTTCACTGATACTTCTGCATTTCCTACAGCTATTGTTATTTGGGCTGGTTGGAGATTCACACTCTTTGTGTGCACCCCACACTCAGTTAGTTACCTGCATAGCAGCCTCTGATGTGTAGTGCACAGCTGACTCATTTAGGGGGATCCTACAGTTAAACCTGCAATGCAAGTCCAGGAAGTCGCTGCCCAGTTTGTCACAGTATCTCTGAAGTCTCTGGTTCAGTCCCACTCTCACCTGGTGCTAAGTAAGAGAATGCGTTTCTGCACACAACTCAAGTAATCTTGCATGATCTCTACCTCAATATTACACATGTGGTTCATAGAGGTTTGTGCCATGTGTTGATGAGCATTGTACTGTTGAAAAATGTCACAGTGATGCTCTTGCAAGAAACAGACCACATGATGATGTATGATGTCCATGACAGCATTGTGCCACCAGACCCTCAATCACTACCAGCCATGATCTGAAGTGATCTCCAATGGCTCCTCACACCGAGACACCAGGAATACCTCCACTGTGGCTCTCCAGAACACTTGAAGAATGGGACCACCCACCAAGTTGCACCATACTCACTAATAACAGTCATCTGGGTTAGTGAAAGGCAGCAATTAAATGTGGAACACAATGCAACACCATTCATTTTAAGTTCGTATGATGTTGCAAAGTGAGTAAAATGGAATGAGCAACTAAGGATACTGGCAGGGAAGGTTTCACTTTATTGGAAGTATTTTAGGAAAGTGTAGCTCGTTTATAAAGAAGGCTATCTATAGAACACAAATGTGACCCATTCTTGAGTGCTACTCAAATGATTGGGATCCCTAGTAGGTCAGATTAAAGGATGGAGACATACAGACAGTCTTTTCTCATGTACTCTATTTGTGAGTGGAACATGAAGGGAAATGACTGTTAGTGGAACCCCCTCCCACACACCATATGGTGGCTTGCGGAGTATTACATATATGTAGATATCCTAGTCACAACACCACTCCAAAAACAACTGTTTGTTTTGTAATGTTAACAGCAGCGTATTCTACTAGTCTCTGACCATTGGTGTGGGTGCCACAGAATGCTGCTTGGATTCTATTACTCATCCTTCGATGGCAGGTGCAGATTTGGAGGGGTGACGATGTGCTTGGCGCACAATATGACAGTCCTCCTTTGCAGTGGTCAGATGAGATGTGGTCAACCAGAACCTTAACAGCGAGTATGCCTGCCTTCACATTCTCATGAAATCTAGCTTTGGACTACTGTCTTATCTGAATGCCTTCCACAAATCTGCATATGGCACAATTCGATTATCTGGCCAAATGGACACTACAGTGAGTCCTCTTGCAAATTCTGTGAGGTGCCAATAATACTGTCTTGAACGAGAACATGGCATCTCAGTGCCCTTCACCATGATGACTCCACTTTAACTCTATTCATATCCCTTGTATATCCTACCAAGCCTGATAAGAGTACTAAACATGAATAGCACTAATGCACCCTGCTGGTTTACAGAGAGTTGCAACTCTAATCATGGCTTCTGGGTGCATCACGATTTTTGTCAGGTAGTCTATTTCTTTTCCCTGTGCTTTCAATTCTTATAATAAATAATTGGTGTTTTACTGAAATTTCAAAATATGGGAAGAAATTTGATGCTATGGCCATCATACTGTTTATGTCGTCCAATGCATTTTCACTACATGATGTTACTGGTAAAAACCAATGGCTAATAGCACAATTTCCCTTTTATCCATTTGATGGCAATTTAGTTACGAGCAGGTGAACCAAAGTATGTGAGATCGAAATAATGTAATGCTATCTGATGTCTACTTTTGTGCCGTATATAACACAGCCAGTCATATTTAACACACGTTTTGTTAGTAAAACTAAAACTGGAAGATAAATTCAGAAAACCTGTGTTAGATATGACAAACCTCCAGCAATTAATTTGGTGCATACAATGTACATATATCGTACATTAACTATAAAATATTTAAGTTGGGGCCGCTTCATAGGTCGGTACCTATTTATTCCTGGGGTTGTAGGAACGATTCAGTACCACATAGGGATGAGAAATAAGACCAAATAACTCAAGAATTTGTTGCTGCTGTTCTCACAAGGCACGGCTCATGACATTCTTGGTAATGTAGCCACACTTTTGACATCACGATTCCACAGTAATGAGTGTCTGGGGACGGAAGTTTTGGACGACTTGCGGAGTCAATCACAAAGGCGTAGCACTCTTCACAGCAACTAGTATACGTGCGACGTATAGTGTAGTAAAGATTATGCTCGTTCAGCACATCTGATGTCACACATCTTCCAACAGCCAATGAGCGTTGAATACTTTTCTGAGCACTCTACTGTGAATCTCGTAACCAGTGCGAGCATTAAATATAATCATATTGTGTTATTTGGTGAATTTTTATTCCATTTGTAGTGAGTTGTCGTGGCCTAAGGTGGTAGTAAACGAAAAATTCTCCATAAACAAAGAAAGAGAGACAATTTACAGGATACATGATTTCTGCAAGCGCGAAGTATAAAATGGTGGACCTATTACGAATGTTGCCAGATATCAAGAACACACTGCATAAGTAAGTGGCGCCTGCTCGAGAACCGTTCAGCAGTAGCCTATGAAGATAATTTATCTGTCCAGACCAGTGGACGTCCAGTTTTCTGATCGTCAGGAAAACGTCTCAGTCGTGAGAAGCCTGTCACAAATTTCGACAAAGACGTTCTAAGATGAATTGTGCTAAATGTATAAGACAGGCGAATTTCCAACAGAATCGCATCATCCCTAGCCCGGCTGATAAACACCTGCTGGAACGCACAATCTTTATGCAGGATGGCGCTCCACCCCATATTGCTAGACGCGTGAAAGATCTCTTGCACGCGTCGTTTGGTGATGATCGTGTGCTCAGCCGCCACTTTCGTCATGCTTGGCCTCCCAGGTACCCAGACCTTAGTCCGTGCGATTATTGGCTTTGGGGTTACCTGAAGTTGAAAGTGTATCGTGATCGACCGACATCTCTAGGGACGCTGAAAGACAACATCTGACGCTAGTGCCTCACCATAACTCCAGACATGCTTTACAGTGCTGTTCACAACATTATTCCTCGACTACAGCTATTGTTGAGGAATGATGGTGGACATATTGAGCATTTCTTACTTTGTTATGCTAATTATTGCTATTCTGCTCAGATGAAGCGCCATCTGTCGGACATTTTTTTGAATTTTTTTTTTTTTTTTTTTTGTTCTAAGAAAACCCCATGTAATTCCAAGCATGTGTGTCAATTTGTACCTCTCTATCTACATTATTCCGTGATTTATTCAGTTTACAAATTTATACAGACTTTTTGATCACCCGGTACCTGAATATTCGCTTGAGCAATGCAAAATGTGCCTGTGTTGCTGAGCTCAATGCAGTATTAACAGCATTTGAAAAATCTGGTCTTGTACCTTGTATTAAATACATCAAACTTGCAACCATTTCTCGATAGAGATGACTTACATAGTATGCATCCTGGTTCAGTGGTTAAAGATAATGGTTTTGCATCCTCCATACTATATTTCTCTAAAATTCTTTTCACATATGCAGCCTGATTTATTTGAACATGGTTGCCAAATTTCTTGACTCGTAATCCCAAGAAGGAATCAGCCTTTTCTACATCGATCTGAAAACGTTTACTCAACTACTCAATAAACTTAGTTGTTGCATCATTAGAGACTATGGCCAATTCATCATCAACCTGAAACAGCAGTATCAGGTTTTCACCACAGAACATTCATGGATCTGAGCAGCTCTCTCCCGCATATTACTTTCATAAGAAATTTAACAAGACATTCATACCAACATTTTGGGGGTTGCTTCAAACCATAATCTCTTTCGTAATTTACATAGACGTCCTGTACTATCGACAAAGCCTTATGGTTGATACATGTATATTTCCACCTTCAGAATACTGTTGAGAAATGCCATCCTTACATCAAGTTGCCTTATACACAAATAATGCTGAATTTCAATGCTCAACATGGCTCTCATCGTCTCTAATCTTGTAACAGTGCTAAACATGTCAACATAATATATTCCAGAACGTTGAGTATATCCTTTTGCCACCAGTCTATCCTCATATAGAACTGCTTGATTATTTTGATTAATTTTGTAGCAAAGACCCATCGACATTCAGTCATTTTGTTTGATTAAGTTTTGTCTTATTTTATTTTAGATCACTCATTTTTTCCTCCATTGCTTATTTCAATTCTTAGGAATTTTCTGACTGTACTGCTTGTTTACAGTTCGATGTCTCACAAAGAAGCAACAGTCTTGGTTGATGGGCTGAATCTTCACAGTAACATGATTGTTTCTTCAAATTTCGTCGTTCGCGTAAATTGTAGCTTCCTTTGTTCTCATTTCGTGCTTCCAAGTTGCTTGCAGCTTGTCTTTCAGTGTCATGTGGATGATTAGTAACTCTTATATCACTTATTGCTGTAACTTGGTTCACACAATCCCATGACTATCCTCTTCAAATGGGTTCAAATGGCTCTGAGCACTATGGGACTTAACATCTGAGGTCATCAGTCCCTTAGAACATAGAACTACTTAAACCTAACTAATCTAAGGACATCACACAAATCTATGCCCGAGGCAGGATTCGAACCTGCGACCTAGCGGTCGCGCGGTTCCACACTGAAGCGCCTAGAACCACTCGGTCACACCAGCCGGCTATCCTCTTCAAAATCAGCATTTTCATGTTCATTTTCTGTAATATTTCCATTTTCATCTCCATATCATATATCAACAATCCTTTTAGTCTCTCGAGTAACAGATTTCTATAATTCTCTGCAGTTGAATTTTACATCTCTGCATACATACACACACATCTTTTCAGGAAAGTGAATACGGTATCCACAGTAATCATAGCCAACCACATATCTTTTTAAAGATTTAACATCAAACTTCCTCCTTTTTTTTTAATCCAAGCATAGCATGGATGTATGTTGCAGCCAGAACAGTCTCACCCGACTATGATTTTAGAAGGTATTCAGTAGAGCAGAGCCAAGAACGTGCCACTTCATGAAGTATTCTGTTTCCCCACTCAGGAACGCCATTCTGCTGAGGAATAAATGGTCCAGTAAACGAATGTTTCAGTCGACGTGAGTCAGCAAACTTATGTACATCTTTATTAAGGAATGGCCTGCCACTGTCTGTACGTAATTCTTTCACTGTAACATCAGCCTGAGTCTTTATAATTTTAATGGACAGTCGTAATTTTTCTTTAAATTCAACTTTGTGTCACAAAAGGTGTGGTATTCTAAACTGGAAAAATCATCCTTTAGAAATTGCAAAGTATCGATCAGCCCTTAAATCATTTTCTTCCATTGGTCCACAAACATATGCATAAATTAATTCTCCACATTTAGTGGATTTTTGCACTCTGTCATCAAACATTAACAGGCGATGTTTGCCATACACACGTCCCTCACAAAAGCTGCACTAAAGCTCTGTTTCTATACCAGGATCCTTCAAAAACTGGTGCACATAGTGTTTACTTTGAAGACCCATTTTTTTATACTATCTCTTGAAAGTCTCATCAGTTTCAACAACAACACAAGACTTTTCTTGATGAACAACCCTCACATCTAAACGATAAAATTCATTTTCGACACTGGATGTGGCAACAGCAATTGGGATATTGTTTTTGAAAAATACCCACAAGTTGCCATCATTTTCTATTATTTAATTTATTCCTTTTTGTGCAGCTTTTTTAACGGTAAATAGGTTACAGGATCTATAAGGAGAAAACCAAATGTCTTCGAAATATCTTTCTGACTGTCTTTATCTATTGAACACCTGTATGTTAATTCGATCTGTACCAAATGCTTCCATTTGCACACCATTCTTGGCTCTATTCATCTTCCTCGAAGTTTCAAAAGGCTCATATGTAGTGTACCAATCAAATAGATTTGTTACGTGATGTGTCACACTTCCGTCAGTGAATCGCTCATTGCAGTCTAGTGAATTTACATTTACAGAAAAATTGTTGCATCCTACCATTAAAACTTTTTTCTCAGTTCTTGAAGTAACCCTATGTATGCAACTAAAACTTCCTCACTGTTCCACTGATTTTACATATTTTGACAACATAGCACAGTTTTCTCTTTTGTCTGTCGTAGTACATGCATTTCACCGATGGCTCTTTTTCTTACACTTAGAACAAACCAACCCTGTTTTGATTTTCTGTCTTCATTCCCTTTATAATGAGACTTTTTAACGTGTCAGCTTCAGATAAAGATTGTTTGTGTCTTGGTTGCTGTTTCTTAGTCTTCATTTTCGACATCATTGCTGCAATAACAGTTTCGTCATCACAATCTGTTATCCTCAGTTCATATTTGAAACACCGTCTTTGTTACTTATTCCACTTCTTCTCTTCAGTAGGTAAATCGAGCAGCTTTTTATAAATGTAAATGAACTCTTTGGGCAAAGTTTCATAAATTGTGCACAGAGGACACCATCGTCAATCGGCTTATCTAACAATGAAAGTTGAGTTTGTACTTCGTCAGGTTTTGCTACAGATGCCTTCAACACTGTTATGAAATTTGCATCGAAGCAGATCAATGTTTTCAGCTGAGTGAACACCATAAATTTTATTTAGCTTAGCTTAGCTTTAGCAGTCTTGCATTCTCTAACACAAAGTAAAGGCTTCGTGTCAAGCGATAGAATTAGCCATTTCCTTGCCTTTGCACTAGCCATGATCCATTTAGCAAGATCAGTTTCATAATTTTGTCCACTATCTTCTGACTTAACCATCTCAGCATTTTCGACGTCAAAGATTTCGTCACATTCTAGGTAGTTCTCATTATGATTCTCCAAGTCCCTTAAATTTCTTCGCCAGTGAGTTTTTCAGTTTGTTGTCTTTCGTTGGACATTGTCTCGTCTTTTACACTGCTACAACGTCAAATTATCGTGGAAATCGGCCAAAATTGTGGCGCTTTGTGAAAAATTTATCGACCATACACATCTGCTACCAAGTTGACAAAATACCAAATACCGTTTTGAAATGAAACATTTATTCGGAAAACCACAAAAGTACAGCGAAACCCAGTACCACCAGTGCATACATGCGGGAACACCCAACTTGCACACTGTCATGCCAACTTACGCATAAGTTACGAAAGTTAAAAGGTGCTCTACTTTTGCTTCCACCCACCATCGCCTACGAGTTTCAGCAGCTGCCACTTGGTGGATCTGCTCTCGTTCTACTCTTATTCGTTAGACAGCACAGGTCTAGAATTGTCTGTTTATGTGTCGTGCCAAAACAGTGGGCTTGTTCTTCAATTAAGTAAATAAACACTTTATAAATTGCCAAAATGTTCTTATGAAATGCTACAGCAATATCAAAGCGATCATTCTTCTATGCCATGCAGTGAGAGGCTGGTTTGGGCTAAGTGAGATAAAAGGGTTAAAACTAAGGAATGGGGTGCTGCAAGGTTCGGTCTTGGGTCCTCTGCTGTTCTTAATATATATTAATGACTTGCCATTCTATATTCACGAAGATGCAAAGCTGGTACTTTTTGCCGATGATACAAGTATAGCTATCACACCCAACAGACAAGAATTAACTGGTGAAATTATAGACAATGTTTTTCAGAAAATCATTAAGTGGTTCTCTGTAAATGGGCTCTCATTAAACTTTGACAAAACACAGTATATACAGTTTCACACAGTAAATGGAATGACCCCATTAATAAATATAGACTTTGATCAGAAATCGGTAGGTAAGGTAAAATATTCTAAATTTCTAGGTGTATGTATTGATGAGGGGATGAACTGGAAAAATCACACTGAGGATCTGCTGAAACGTTTGAGTTCAGCTACTTATGCTATTAGGGTCATTGCAAATTTTGGCGATATACATCTGACTAAATTAGCTTACCACGCCTATTTTCATTCTCTGCTTTCGTATGGCATCATATTCTGGGGTAACTCATCATTGAGTAAAAGAGTGTTCATTGCACAAAAGCATGTAATCAGAATAATTGCTGGTGCTCATCCAAGATCATCCTGCAGACACTTATTTAAAGAGCTAGAAATCTTCACTGTAGCCTCACAATATATATATTCACTTATGAAATTTGTTATTAACAGTCTGAACGAATTCAAAAGTAATAGCAGTGTACATGGCTATAACACAAGGAGAAAGGATGATCTTCAATACTCAAGGTTAAATCTAACTTTGGCTCAGAAGGAGGTAAATCATGCTGCCACAAAAACCTTTGGTCACTTACCTAATAGCATCAAAAGTCTGACAGATAGCCACATAGCATTTAAAAGGAAATTAAAAGAATTTCTTAATGGCAACTCGTTCTACTCATTAGATGAATTTTTGGATATAGCAAGTGGATAATTTCCCAACATCCACCAAAAAAAAAAAATATTGAGTGTCATGTAATATTTTGTGTAATGTAATATCTTGTATAGACACCTTTTATTAACCTGACACGTTCCACATCATTACGAAGTGTCGTATTCATGATCTATGGAACAAGTACTAATCTAATCTAGTGTTTTTTGTGGTCTTTAGTGCAGTACATTTCACACTGAATGTGTGAACCTTACCAGCAGTGAAGGTATCACTGGAAAATGCTCAAAAGATCTGTTAAAATACGTTTGTGGAAACTATGAACTGATTATAGATGACGAAATCTCAGAGGACCAATTTTATACATTAGACAGCAAGGTGATGTTGATTTAGTTGCGTTAGTGAGTAATCTTAATAAAATAATGAAAAAACTTACCAGTGATAACAAACAAATAAAAGAAAAGCTTTATATTGTGATTGCCACAAGCTATATGTTAGAAATGTTGTTGTCAAATAGTGAAGAAGCGTCTCAGTCTTCGATAAATGTGGAAAGGCAATGTGTGAAGGTTGCTGAAACTAATGTGCCATATGTTTCGACCGAAACTGAACACATTAACATTCATCTGATGCAAAATCCAGATGCAAGATTGGAGGCCGTCATAGAAGCAGCATCTACCACTATCGCCAGTCAAAACAGTACCATAGCAAAAAGCCTGCAAGACCAACGAGAAGTGACGCTGATGAAGATCCAAACGTTGCTGCAGTGGCAACAAGTTCAAGTTTAATTAACGAGTGCGTCAGTGAAACAAAATCTATCATTGACAACAACCCGAATGCAGACATTAACAAAGTGCTGGACGTAAATTCTGTTGATTAATCACACAAATCTAAAGGCTGTCACTTCAATTACACATCTAGCGATTACCATTAAGAATGGCTAAAATTGGAATAATGACGTAGGTTATGTTATGGGGAAGGCGAACGAAAACCTCCGTTTTATTGGCAGGCCACTTATGAATTTCAACAGGTCTACTAAAGAGACTGCCTAAACATCACTTGTCCATCCTCTTCTGGATACCAAGTAACATTGATGGAGGTCATCGAAAAAGTTCAGAGAAGGGCAGTTCGTTTTTTATTACTGTGAAATAGGAGAGAGAGTCACGGATATGATATGCGAGTTGGGATGGCAATCATTAAAACAAAGCTGGCTTTCGTTGCATGATATGTTTTCCGAAATTTCAATCACCAACTTTCTCCTCCGATTGTGAGGACATTTTATTGACGATAACTTGTATAGGACGAAAAGATCATCATAATAAAATAAATGAGAGCTCTCACAGAAAGACCTAAGTGTTCGTTTTCCTTGCATGCAGGTCGATAGTGCAATGGCAGAGAAATAGTTTGAAGGTAGTTCAATAAACCGCCTGCCAGGCACTTAAGTGTGAATTACAGAGTAATCACGTAAATTAGATAATGGCGGTTCCACGAATGCCCTCAACAGACCACAAGATCCAAAGAAAAGACATTTCATCTAAACTGTTGGAGCAGTTTTAGGCCAATGAAGAGGCCTTTCTAAGGCAGATTAAAGTTCTCTTGCAGCACCTGCACACCACAACAAGGAGGAGTCCTAAAACACGAGCCCATGACACTGCATGGCGAGACCACATAAAGCGATTAACTACAAGAATGACGACTTGAATCTGTTTACAAGGTAAAGTGAACAGATATGCTTCTGGGTACAGAATGTGCTTGAAGTGCACGCAACAGAAGGTAAGACCACGAAACATCTCGCTGTTCAGGCCACTCAAGGATTCTCTATGCTGGACACAGTTTGAAGATGACAAGAGCGTAATTCTTGCAGTGAAAACACACCTAGGAGCACAGGGCAAGGGCCTTTGCCAACACAACATACATGGTCTTACACAACATGGTTTAACACCACCAAGTAGACCATGTTCAGAGGACACCACAGCAAGGTGGTTCATGGTACTTTTGGGGACTCATCAGAAGTGCTGTGATACAACTTCCACTTGCCAGCCCAAGACATCAGTTGATGAAAGAGAACTTGAATAGAACTGACAATGGCAAGCAGCTCCAGCTGCCATGCATGTACTCCTGCATTGTTGACACTGCTTACATTACTAACACAAATGAATATGCATCCTGTGCTATATAACGATTATAGAGATACATGTGTTACAACTCCATCAAGCAGAAAATTTAATTTTTTGAAATAGTTCTTTTTGGTATAAAAATATTAAAAGATAGAAAATTGAAAAATTCAGGTAAAATTGCAGAATATTTAGTTAATTACTTCTATATGTATATATATTGCTAAACATTGTTAAATTATTCCTAAAATCTTAGTTATGATTAATTTCCATACTAAAAAAAGGGAGGCAAAGTAAAGTATCTAAGCTTATCACACAAAATCCTAACTTAGTAAATGCAGTCTGAAAATAAATGGAGATGTTAAAAATTGCTCTATATGCATTTCATCTGACGGAGTTCAAATTTCTGAAATAGTCAAAAGTATGCCTAGTGCACTAGCTAAAGTTTTTGTATGTGCAATCCTGGACACACAAAAATTAGCTATTGTATCATTCTGCCTTCATTTCCTTTGTACATACAAATGCACTAATATAAATCAATCTTTATGCTGTAATTTGTACGTAGCCATCATGATTTCATATGTTACTGTCAGGTTATACAAATTTCCTAACCATGACGCAATAATTATGTTTATATGGTCATCAGATGGTGCATAGTATCTATATCTATTGACTATTCTCAGCACAGTGAGACAATGAAGAAAACATTTCTTTACTTCTTGAAAATATCATATGTTTTCAGTTTTCAAACACATACATCACATCCTTCAAAAGTTATGACCAATTCTAAGTTATTGTTCAGACTTAGCAAATACAAGAAAATTTGTGTATTTGCTTTCATTCTCTATTATGATTAAGTAAGAAATATCTTGTGAGTCGGTTTGCACCTCCATCAACTAAAATATTTCAGTCTTTTACCAGAATGAAGTATGTAAGTGTTCCAGATTGGTGTTGGGAGCAGAGCAACAGATGGTGTGGACTGATCTTAGAAAACGTTAACTGCAAATAGTGATTTGATAACTGCTCTGAGTCCGCCCTTCGTGGACTCGCGGTAGCGTTCTCGCTTCCCGAGCATGGGGCCCTGGGTTCGATTCTCGGCTGGATTATTCCTGCCTCGAGATGACTGGGTGTTGTTGTGTCGTCTTCATCATCATCATTCATCCCGGTTGGAGGAAGGAAACGGCAAACCACCTCCATTAGGACCTTGCCTAGTAAGGCGGTGCGGGTCTCCCGCATCGTTCCCCTACGCTCTGTAAAGAAGCATGGGACTTCATTTCATTTTTTTTTCAACTGCTCTGTACTGAATGACCGAACAAAAAAATCTTGGACTTGTTTCTTGAATAAGTCCATGCTCTGCTCATACAATAACCAAAAACGAACATCACATATTAGTAATAAAATATTGTCAATGGCGCATCAGTGCCTCATCGAAGTGTTGAATTTTCCCTGCAAGAAAATCTGGAAAATAGGACTTGTAACACAATAAATAATCTCATGATAATGAGATCTGGTGAATTAATAAAGATGCAACACATTGTTAACTCAAAGTCTGTTCATGTATTAGAATCATTAATAATTACAGCCAATGATTCTTAAATTCCGATGCCTGGAAGAGCAAAGACAAATGTGAACAAGGCTTCCCCTAGCTGCTCTCTGAAAAAATCTGAAGGCCATGCATTCTTTTATTACTTTTATTTCACAAGTATTTATGCATTAAATCTCTGGCTCTGGATCATTCAAGAGTTCTACAAATGAAAAAAAAAAAATTTTTGAGGAGGGGTTATTACGAGGGCAGTTCAATAAGTAATGCAACACATTTTTTTTCTCGGCCAATTTTGGTTGAAAAAACCGGAAATTTCTTGTGCAATATTTTCAAACATTCCCGCTTCGTCTCGTATAGTTTCATTGACTTCCGACAGGTGGCAGCGCTGTACGGAGCTGTTAAAATGGCGTCTGTAACGGATGTGCATTGCAAACAACGGGCAGTGATCGAGTTTCTTTTGGCGGAAAACCAGGGCAGCTCAGATATTCATAGGCGCTTGCAGAATGTCTACGGTGATCTGGCAGTGGACAAAAGCACGGTGAGTCGTTGGGCAAAGTGTGTGTCATCATCGCCGCAAGGTCAAGCAAGACTGTCTGATCTCCTGCGTGCGGGCCGGCCGTGCACAGCTGTGTCTCCTGCAATGGCGGAGCGTGCGAACACACTCGTTCGAGATGATCGACGGATCACCATCAAACAACTCAGTGCTCAACTTGACATCTCTGTTGGTAGTGCTGTCACAATTGTTCAACAGTTGGGATATTCAGAGGTTTGTTCCCGCTGGGTCCCTCGTTGTCTAACCGAACACCATAAAGAGCAAAGGAGAACCATCTGTGCGGAATTGCTTGCTCGTCATGTGGCTGAGGGTGACAATTTCTTGTCAAAGATTGTTACAGGCGATGAAACATGGGTTCATCACTTTGAACCTGGAACAAAACGGCAATCAATGGAGTGGCGCCACACCCACTCCCCTACCAAGAAAAAGTTTAAAGCCATACCCTCAGCTGGTAAAGTCATGGTTACAGTCTTCTGGGACGCTGAAGGGGTTATTCTGTTCGATGTCCTTCCCCATGGTCAAACGATCAACTCTGAAGTGTATTGTGCTACTCTTCAGAAATTGAAGAAACGACTTCAGCGTGTTCGTAGGCACAAAAATCTGAACGAACTTCTCCCTCTTCATGACAACGCAAGACCTCACACAAGTATTCGCACCCGAGAGGAGCTCACAAAACTTCAGTGGACTGTTCTTCCTCATGCACCCTACAGCCCCGATCTTGCACCGTCGGATTTCCATATGTTTGGCCCAATGAAGGACGTAATCCGTGGGAGGCACTATGCGGATGATGAAGAAGTTATTGATGCAGTACGACGTTGGCTCCGACATGGACCAGTGGAATGGTACCGTGCAGGCATACAGGCCCTCATTTCAAGGTGGCATAAGGCCGTAGCATTGAATGGAGATTACGTTGAAAAATAGTGTTGTGTAGCTAAAAGATTGGGGAATAACCTGGTGTATTTCAATGCTGAATAAAACAACCCCTGTTTCAGAAAAAAAATGTGTTGCATTACTTATTGAACTGCCCTCGTACAATGTCTCCTGAATGACTATGAGACAATTTGTTGCTTCATTGTGAGGAATCATTCATCTGGAACGAAAAATTAATATGCGTACAGTTATTTTAATTGTTAGATAAAGCAGTTCCAATTACTATACAATTCATCCATTACAAAGTCCTTGTCACAGGCTTGTCTATCTGCACAAATTAGTGTGGCATATGAGCAACACAATGTTCTGAGGGTGCGCATTGATTCCAAACGCTTGTCTGTTTGTGTATAAGATGCAGTGTTGACTGCAAGTCGATTGGAGGAGCGACAGCAGATGCGGATTGCGATGTCAGACACCGATTATGGCGTCAGAAGCTGATTGCGTGATGTCACCTAGGCGGCGTCAGGTACGCTGGTTTGTTTCCTTAGTGCACCCGCAGTCCACACACACAGTGCTGTCTTGTTAGTTCTCACCCTAGTGCCTCCTCATATGTGTTTATGCCTGTGCAACAGTGCTGGGGCTCCATAATTCATGAAACGGTGGTACCATGACATCAGTCTTTTGAAAGAATGCACTTCTATGGTGATATAGAATCAAAATACTTACACAACAGACAAAAATTTGGATTCGTTTCTTAACATTAGATAATAACACAAGGCCATGATGTACAATTACTCGTCTTTTCATATAATTTTTGTTAACTGGAAAGACTTGGACCTTGATCACAGCATAAGAATAATGTAAATGCAGACTGAGCTGAGAGTTCATTCTTTTTCATGATTATACACTGTTTACATGCGAAGGTCAAAATACAAACAACAAATATCAACACGTCCATAATTTTGTTTACTTGTACACGAATTAGTGTGAACATTTGAATGTTAAATATTGTGCACCTTACAGACAACTGCGACAATTACGTTACTGGTAGCGCGCCAGCAGCTTGGTTCATACGTGGCCATTGGACATGGCACATAATGTGTACCAGGTGTAGAAGTATGAAACTGGAATTTTCCCGTAGATGGTGCTGGCCGTCAGTGTAGGGCCCATGAAGTCGCATCTACAGTGCCATCTGCTTCCTGTACAGGCTGACGACTAATGTCAACACACAGTAACCCAAGTTCCATACATCGGTATCTGTTTCAAACCGAAAAACATGTCGAGTTTTGTGCCTATAAACTACGATTTTCGGACAGCTTTGATTTTCTGTTATCATTTGAATAAAACTGCTGCAGAATCGCATCGAATGCTTGTCGAAGCTTTCGGCGAATATGCTATTGGGAGAACACAGCGTTTCGAGTTCTTCAAAAAATTCAAAAGTGGTGATTTTGACGTGAGAAACGACGAGCGCGGGAAATCACAGAAAAAGTTCGAAGACAACAAATTGCAGGCCTTATTGGATGATGATGATACTCAAACTCAACAGGAACTCGCGAAACAACTGAATGTGACGCAGAAAGCCGTTTCTCTTTGGTTGAAAGCTATGGGAAAGGTGCACAAAGTGGGAAAATGGGTTCTGCATGGCCTGAATGAAAGACAGCAAGTGAATCGAAAGATCACTTGCAAAATGCTGCTCCCCAGATACAAAAGAAAGTCGTTTCTCCGTCGAATAGTGACAGGTGATGAAAAATGGGCCCTAAGCGTCGTAAATCATGGGTGAATCCAGGCAAACCATCGACATCTACTGCAAGGCCAAATCGCTTTAGAAATAAGACAATGCTCTGTGTTTGGTGGGAGCAGAAGGGTGTCATATATTATGAGCTGCTAAAATATGGAGAAACCATTACCAATAGCTAATGATGAATTTAAATCAATTACTTGAAAATCAACCGGAAGATGAAAAGGCAACACAATGTCATATTTCTCCATGCTAATGACCCATCACACACTGCAGAATGGGTCAGTGAAACGATCGAGGCATTCAGGTGGGGAATACTAGAGAGTGCGGTTTATTCTACAGACTTGGTTCCATCCAATTTTTCTATTTGCATCACTTGGACACGCTCTCGCTGAACAACGCTTCAGTTCGTATGAAAGTGTAAGAAAATGGCTCTCTGATTGGTACACTCCAAAAGGAGAACTGTTTTTTTGGCATGGCATTCATAACCTGCTGGACAGATAGGAGAAATGTATAAATAGTAATGGAGATATTTTTAATAAAATATTGTTTATCAGTTACAACAACAGACATGTCATCACTGCAACCAAATTCCGGTTTCATTCTTCTACAGCTAGTATGTGATAGTAGCAGGGCAATAAGGACACGGGCGCAGATGGTTAGTACGAGTTGCCTACATCAGGGGCAAGGATACAATCAGGGGCAAAACAATTGTTCTCTTTTGACTGACAGGTTACTTAACCTATTGTTCCGCTAAGAGGATTAACACCCCTTGGGATAATCTGCCTTTCTGACAAATGTCTCCCTACACCTTCGCCTCTCCCTCCACCACCTAACCACTCAGTAAATCATCAACCCTCCCACCTCACACTCGCTGAAACAGGTAAATTTTCTGGCCTGAGGTATTCAAATAGCCCCCTCCACTCTATCAATTTGATTGACTACTTAATTTCATTGATCAATTAATTAACTACCTCTCTGGTAAACCCAAAACCCACCCCTCCCCTCTCCCCCACCCCACCAGGAAACTGGAGGCTCTGTGCCGGAGAGGAAGGATCTCACAACAGGAAATTCAATTACATAGCAGAGGGTATATTGTTTATCTACAAAAAGTTCAGTTTTTAAGGGTTGGACCACTCTTCCTCTTTATTTTCTGCTGTTTAGCAAGATGCAGATCTTGTTAAATACGTCGAAAAGAAATAATTAAATCGATCGCTTTTGATCGCTAAGAATTTGTCAGGAAATCGATCGCAGAATGGAATATTAAAACAATTGCAGTGCTTTTTTATTCAGATCACGCATGGAAATGCTGAGTAGGCTTAGTTTATATTTGCTGTTGGAGTCAGGGATGTTAAGGCTCTTAATATTAATTTTCCTTACTTTTCGAAGCACACAGGTGTCTACGCAAAGACGGGAAAAACAGAACAATCACATATCTAAAAGTTCATTACATATTTCGAAACCCACCATCACTTCCTGCAGACAGACAAATTACTAGAATCTCAGCAGGAAACTATTTTTTACAGATCGAGAAACATACATACGTCATATTGCACTGACAGTTAAACCCTGCAAAAGTGGTCTAGCACAGCAACGAAGATCAAAACCGACCAACGTCCTAATTATAGATCACGTTACTAAATATTACTGAACATGGCCACATATCGGCCTCCTTCAATCTCGTGGCCCCCAAACAAAGCATCAAGTGGTTGCACTCTGTTGATTGGGAAATTCCAGACTCGCTTCCCATCCCTTTCTTTCCCAAGAACCCAGTTTCTGATTGTTTGTGTGAACCAACGTCCTGAAACATGTAGACAGAGGTTTGCATCTCCCCTGAGAATACAGTGTTCCTATTCGCAAATGCTGGTAACAAAGAGAGAGTTGATTCAATTTCGATATCAAAAATAGAGTGAAATAAGCCATTTGCACTGCCCTTTCAATTTAATTGTTTAAAAATTTACAGGTGTCAAATGGATCACTTCAAACACTCACTTCCGGCTTACGGTGATCATTCTTCATATATATATATATATATATATATATATATATATATATATATATATATATATATATATATATATATATATATATATAAAAAAACTTATTTTCAACGATTGATTACCACACACAAACATAAGGCAAGTCAAGTAATGAAATTCCCACCACAATTAGATCTAAGCGCTAAATATATCCAAGGTCTTGTATGCACCAACGTTTGAGACCACAAACACCCTCCTCCATCCGTTCCACTAAACACAATACACTGGTCAGTCGGGAATATGATGTCGCGATAGAGTTTTTTCAAGTGCAGTAGAAGTCCTAAATTGGTTCTCTCTGCTACCTTCGGAAGAAGGAAGATGAGAAAGGTTCTAATGAGTGATACGATGGAGACAACAGCAAATACCACTTCAAGACAGAGTCCACTCCATTGGGAAGTACTAAACAAGACACACTTAAACCACAATCCAGTCTGTTGGTATTGGAGATCGGTATCAGTCGGAAATTTGATGTCGCGATTGGTTGCTTCAAGCTCTATAGAATTCCTAAATTGGTTCTCTCCACTACATTCGGAAACAGAAATGTCTACTGCATGCTAGACAGAGACAACAGAAATACTACTGCAAGACAAGGGTCCACTGCCCTGTATTGAGAAACACAAAACACGACGCACTTCAACCACGATCCAGTCCGTAGCAGTAGTTCTCATGACTAGATGTCAGAGATAGCTGAGAACATTTGCATATTCCGCGCGATCCTGTCCCGAGGTCTACAAGTCCTCATGTACACCGCCAGCACCGCATAAAGATGTCGCTGAAAATTACCGCCGTGTCCTCAGCCGCAGTCGTGGACGGGCGTGAATGCCAGAGTTCTCCACCCCCAGCCATGGGGGTATCAGAGGATGATTGGAGTGGTAGGAATTCGGATGTTATCAATATGTCCCTCATTTTGAATCTTCTCTCTCACGTAGCACACACACTTCCACTTCTGTCGTGTTCACCAAGCACGCTGGTCACCTCGCCAGCCCTCGCTGCCGTGAGCAAGACCAGACAAGACAGCACATTCATTGTACACGTCAAAGCCTGAGCTAATCCGTTACATCCCGTGGTCGACTCCTCGTGACCGCCCTAGCAGGCAGCCGTGGTGCACTGACAAACAAGCAGCTGCACCTTAGACGTATACAGTAGCTCTAAACAATTCCACCCCAATATAGACCCGCCAGTTTAAAAAGTCTACTTTACCCAATATGGGACAACGATGTTGTTAACTATGTAACTCGAATTTTTCACGCGAAGTGTAGATTCCTCCCGTTTATACTAGTTATTTTCGTAAATAGAACAAATCGGGCAATACACGCGTCTTCAAGTCGATAAAGTATCGTTCCTTGTTGTGAAAATCCTGTACAGGACTATGTCATAGACTATATTCCCTATAAGTATTCTTTCATCAAGTAGAAAAATATCTTTTCTTATCTGTCGCGTCCTGGCATCACTGGACTAGAATATTAAACTCATTTTTGGCTCATGACGGAGTGCTAAGATCTACCACTGTGACAGGACTCCTCCTAACTTTCGAACTCTCTCTTAAGGCAGCCAAATGTCTCGGCACATACGAAATCTCTTAAGGTAACTTCACAGAGAAGTTGTAAATACTATGTATCACATTATAAATTCGATAACACATCTGATTTTATTGTGATGGTTGTCTCTCCCTGTATAGGTGTACGATTGAAATACCGTTAAAAAATAGCTGCAACGACAGAAACACTAAGTGAGGAATCGTATCTGTGGTGTCCTAGTCATCGCCTACACTCGCCAGGCGGCATATCAGTGGTATCAAATTGACAGGCTAATTAATTAAATTGATCATGAGAGTCACTTTGCATGGAAAGCAATTTTTCTTTTTAAGTAGTAGGATCTCACCGTCACCGCACATAAGAAAAGGTCTTGGTTCTACAGGCACAAGAAACGCTGACAGCGTAACGGTTTCTGATGGAAATGTTGACAGTGATTTGAAATCAAGTCTCTATATTCAACCACATACTTGCGTTGGATCCTATGGAGACGTCCTTTAACAATTACAGCCACTGGTGAATAATATTCATGCCACTCTCATATCTCGAAACGAGTCACCTTTTTTGAACCTATCTGCTACAGTAAAACTCCAACGTGGTTTTAGACAATTTCTCTGCTTCTTGTAACTGTTCCTCAGTCGGCTTTGATCTTCCTTGCGGTGCCCTGACGATAGAGACACCCACGGGAGGCCCCAGAGGGTGGCTACTATACCACACTTCATTCAATTCATGATTTGTAGACCACTTTTGCAGGGTTTAGCTGTCAGTGCAGTATGACTGATATATGTTTCTCGACCTGTAAAAAATTGTTTGCACCTGAGATTCTAGTAATTTGTTCGTCTGTAGGAATGGATGATGTGTTTCGAAATATGTCATGAATTTTAGATATATGATTTTTCAATTTTTCCCCCTTTGCTTAGACACCGGTGTGCTTCGAAAAGTGAGGAAAATAAATAATAAGAGCCTTAATATCCCTGTCTCTGGCAGCAAATATAAACTAGGCCTACTCAGCAGAACAGAAAAGCGCTGCAATTGTTTAAATATTCTATACTGTGATCGATTTCCTGAGAAATTCTCTGCAATCAAAAGCGATCGATTTAATAACTTCTTTTCGATGTATTTTACAAGATCTTTATCTTCCCAAACTGCAGAAAATGATGGGCAAGAGTGACCCAACCCCTAAAAACTGAACTTTTTGTAGATAAACAATATACCCTCTGCTATGGAACTGAATTTCCTGTTGTGAGATCGTTTCTCGCCGGCACAGAGCCACCAGTTTCCTGGTGGGGTGGGGGAGAGGGGAGAGGAGGGTTTTGGGTTTACCAGAGAGGGAGTTAATTAATTGATCAATGAAATTAAGTAGTCAATCAAATTGATAGAGTGGGAGGGGTATTCGTATAATTCAGGCCACAAAGTGTACTTGTATCAGCGAAGGTGAGGTGGAGGTTTGGAGGTTTCCCGGCGGCTTGCGAAGAGGAGGGAGAGGGATAGGGGAAGGTTTCTCAGAAGGAAAGATTATCCCCAGGTGGCCTTAGTCCTCTTATGGGAACAATAGGTTTTCAGCGAATATTCATGTTGGAGATGCATTTTGAGTTCTTGTACACTGGAATCCACTGACAACCTTTCGGTAGCTCTTCCTCCTGGGGGAAACGGCTTCAGTTTTATCAGTTGGAAAGTGCACATCTTTGTATGCAGCAAAAATGCTGTTTACTTGTCGTGATATTCGTCTAGCACGCCACCAGTTATTGCAATTACATACAATGCACAAATTCTCCATCCCAGCACATGACTGGTAACTGTTTACATAAACACTGTTATTTTGTTTTTCACTATAAGAAGTCTAGATGTTTGTGTACTTGATATCTTATTTACTATGGGTTTTACTATTTACTGATTTCCTGTCCAAGTCATTTGACCTACAAAAATTTTTCTGTTTACCAGTCACATGTTTTTGCAAATTTCATTTAATTTACTTTCAGCCTTTTAAACTATGTTTTAGAGTCTGGGTGTTGGGTTTATATGTCATGAAGTAAATATTTCACGTACTTATATACACATAAAAGTCAGGTCAGAGAAAAGTCATTACTACAAGTCAATATGTAAAGTATGTGAGTGCAAAATAGCAAAATACCTACTTTTAGAAGTGATTCAGTTTCAAAATAAACAAATGCTCATCAAAGGGTGAGGAGGATTAAAAACCTCTAGTTACAAGTTTCATGTCAGCAGTACACTACCATTCACGTTGTTTTACCGAATTTTGTGTAAGAGTAATACTGATGTTTACTTTGTCAATAGACAAGTGCATTATGTACATGCATGTGATTGTGTTGAGTATAGGTGGTACATGTCACACAGTACAATGTATCTGTATAAATGTTTTCATTTATTGACAGGACATCATTCTCTGCCATTTTACCCATTGGCTCAGCGTTATTACTTCATGGATATCTTTTACTCTGATCAGAAAATACACTGAAGCGCCAAAGAAACTGTTACAGGCATGCACATTCAAATACAGAGATATGTAATCAGGCAGAATAGGCCATTGCAGTTGGCAACTCCTATATAAGACAACAAGTGACTGGAACAGTTGTTAGATCGATTACTGCTGTTACAATGGCAACTTATCAAGATTTAAGTAAGTTTGAACGTGGTGTTACAAGTGGCGCACAGGCTATGGGACACAGCATCTCTGAGGTACCGATGAAGTGGGGATTTTCTTATATGGCCGTTTCACGAGTGTACTGTGAATATCAGCGATCTGGTAAAACATAAAATCACCGACATCGCTGCGTCCAGAAAAAGATCCTGCAAGAATGGGACCAATGACAACTGTAGAGAATCGTTCAACACCAAAGAAGTGCAACACATCCACAAATTGCTGCAGATTTCAGTGCTGGGCCGTAAACAAGTGTAAGCATACCAACCATTCAACGAAAATCGTCGATGTGTGCTTCTGGAGTTGAAGGCCATCTTGTGTACCCTTGATGACTGCACAACAAAAGTTTAACCTCGCCAGGGCCTGTCAACACCGACACTGGACTGTTGATGGCCTCGTTTCAAATTGTATCAAGCAGATGGACGTCTATGGGCATGGAGACAACCTCATGAGTCCATGGATCCTGCATGTCAGCAGGGGACTGTGCAAGCTGGTGGAGGCTCTGTAGTGGTGTGGGGCATGTGCAGTTGGAGTGATAATGGAACCCTGATACATCTAGATATGTAAGCATCCTGTCTGATCACCTGCATCCATTCATTGCTGTTGTGCATTCTGACAGACTTGGGCAATTCCAACAGAACTATGCGACACCCCACACATCCAGGATCACTCTTCTGAGTTTAAACACTTCCGTTGGCCACCAGACTCCCCAGACATGAATGTTATTATGCATATCTGCCTGTCTTGCAGCGTGCTATTCAGAAGAGATCTCCATCCCCTCATACTCTTACGGATTTATGGACAGCCCTGCAGAATTCATGGTGTCACTTGCCTCCAGCACTATTTCATACATTAGTCGAGTCCATGCCACGTCGTGCTGGAAGAAAGAGCAGAGATCGAAAAATACCTTTATTGTTTCTTAACTGTGCTAATCTTATCAGGATCTTGTTAGGATATTACATGGACTAAAAAATTGATTTCCTCTCTTGCAAACTTAGATTTTTGTAAATTTGCAGTTTCTCCTACTTGTGAGAAAGTCTTTAGTGTTCTCTCTAGAATGTGTAAATGCCCATCCCAAGTATTTGTTGCTATGTCATCAACACACAGTGCTGAACTTTCTAGCAGTTATGGACCTAGTACAGCGTCTAAAACAGTGATGAACACTCCAGAATTAACATTAAGTTGAAAAGGTAGGACACAAAACATAAATTATGGTACCATAGGTAAAGGCCATAAGTTTTCTAGATACTGGTGTTAGTTTTACGTGCCAATATGAACTTTTTCAATCAGTACCTGTAAGGTGTTTGACACCATGGAACTTTTGTAACTGCTGATCAAGGTTTTCAGCACTTGTGCATATAGGTACAATTACACACGTCAAAAAAAGTTTTGCATCACCCCAGTTCCCAGAACTCCTGAAGATAATCGTTGACTCTGGATATTGTCTCACAGACACAGTACCTTTGATTGTCCAGAGATGTCACTAAACCCACCCATAGATGTAAACAACCATGCATGTGCAGAGCCTATTAGGCGGACGGGGTCCGACAGCCAAACAGTTCCAGTCATTCCACCAGGCAGGAGGTGCACATCTCGTGTTGTCTGTAGTTCAACCATGCCTAGACGGTCAATACCGCTGTTCGATAGCGTCCGCATTGTTACTTTGTGCCAGGAAGGGCTCTCAACAAGGGAAGTGTCTAGGCGTCTCACAATGAACCAAACCGATGGTGTTTGGACATGGCGGAGATACAGAGAGACAGGAACAGTCGATGAAATGCCTCGCTCAAGGAGCCCACGGGCTACTGTTGCAGTGGATGACTGCTACCTACGGATTATGGCTCATACGAACTCTGACAGCAACGCCACCACGTTGAATAATGCTTTTCGTGCAGTCACAGGATGTCGTGTTACGACTCAAACTGTGTGCAATAGGTTGCATGATGCGCAATTTCACTCCCAACGTCCATGGTGAGGCTCATATTTGCAACCATGACACCATGCAACGCAGTAACAACATGCCGAATGGACCTCTCGGGATTGGTATCACGTTCTCTTTACTAATGAGTGCCGCATACGCCTTCAGCCAGACAATCGTCGGAGACGTGTTTGGAGGCAACCTGGTCAGACGGAACGCCTTAGACAAACTGTCCAGCGAGTTCAGCAAGGCGGAGGTTCCCTGCTGTTTTGGCGTGGCATTATGTGGGGCCGACATACGCCGCTGGTGATCATGGAAGGCGCTGTAACCGCTGTACGATACGTGAATGCTATCCTCCGACCGATAGTGAAACCATATCGGCAACATACTGGCGAGGAATTCGTCTTCATGGATGACAATTCGCGACCCCATCGTGCTCATCTCGTTAATGACTTCCTTCAGCATAACGACATCGCTCGACTACAGCGGCCAGTATGTTATCCAGGCACGAAACCTACCGAACATGCCGGGGATAGATTGAAAAGGGTTGTTTATGGGCGACGTGACCCACTAACCACTGTGAGGGATCTACGCCGAATCGCCGTTGAGGAGTGGGAAAATCTGGACCAACAGTGCCTTGATGAACTTGTGGATAGTATGCCACGACGAATACAGGCATGCATCAATGCAAGAGGACGTGCTACTGGGTATTAGAGGTACTGGTGTGTACAGCAGTCTGTACCACCCCCTCTGAAGGTCTCGCTGTATGGTAGTACAACATGCAACGTGTGGTTTTCATGGGCAATAAAAAGGGCAGAAATGATGTTTATGTTGATCTTTATTCCAATTTTCTGCATAGGTTCCGGAACTCTCGGAACCGAGGTGATGCAAAACTATTTTGGGGGTGTGTATAACTTACCTTGTTGTTTCTTTGTAGCTACTGTAGATCCAATCACTTTATTGCTTATAAGTTCCTTTCAGTCTGATATTTCATCTTTCTTTACATGGTGGGTAACGTTATGACTGGCATCATTGGTTAAGAATTAAATGCGATAGTTCTGGAAGTAAATGCCATGATGTAACTTTAATCTGTCAATTACTTCAATCTTTTCGCCATTGTTTGTCAAGAAACATTTTCCTAAGGAGACATCAATTATGCATCTCTCTCTCAAAAAATCTGTCTATCAGGCAGTTAGTAACTAAATGATCAATTACTAGGTTTGGCCATTGTATCACTCCAGTCCCCAGCTTGTCACAAAAACCAGCATCCTAATCCCACAGGACGTAACGCCAACTGCGCTCACGATTTCTTGTTTGTGAACAGGAAAATTTGGAACGAGGCCTAACTCCTTTATCGTCTTATAGAATTTGTATGGTATAGCATTTATTTATGTCCCCAATCTCTAAAAGAATTGTAGTTTGACCACCCACCCACGATAGCTTGTGCTGCGGCATTTATCACTACGCTTTGACGCCGATCTTGACGTTTGGTATTCATGAGAGCTCCTGTCTCCTGCAACTCGTGAGCGTGTATTTCAACATTGGCGAAGAGACCTTCTCCCTCCGCGAAAGGTCCACTGTCCGTGTCTCTTGTACCACTAGCTATCAAAAATTATGCAAAATTGTGATATTAACGAACAATAGCTCACACACTATAAAGGAGGAGTCTAATTCTATATATTTATCACAAATTAACATCGCAAAATTAGCGGCGACGATCTTATTTATTTGGATGTTAGCCAAAGATCCTTTAAAAATGTGTAATCAGGTTTCGCGCTCAAAACACTAACCAACAACATCGCTGATGTTATTCCCGCGCAATTTTCAGTGAAAGGGCGTCTCGTGGTACAGGTCTTTGTGTAGGAAGCCGGGCAGGTTTAGGGCTTTTGTTAGCAAGTGTTCCACATTGCAGTCAAAATGTTCGAAGCAAGACTTGTGCAGAGTTCAATCCTGAAGAAAGTTTTGGAGGCAATCAAAGAATTGCTAAATGAAGCAACATTTGATTGCTCCGATTCCGGAATACAGCTACAAGCCATGGATAATTCTCACGTCAGCTTGGTTTCACTCAATATGAGAAGTGACGGATTCGACAAATATCGATGCGATAGAAATCTGTCGATGGGAATGAATTTGGCAAGGTAATGTATGTTGTGTGTAAGCTAGAGAAAAACCAGTTTTTATACTTGATGTAGAGGAATTACGTTTTATTAATTGTCTATCTCATAAGTTATTTTCAATCACATTGCATTGTTCAGTACCCTCTTTCTCTTCCAGTTTAACAAAGATTTTTAAATGTGCGTCAAACGATGATATAGTTACCATCAAAGCCCAGGATAATGCCGATACAGTAACTTTCGTCTTCGAATCTCCAAATCAGGAGAAAGTCTCAGACTATGAAATGAAACTGATGAACTTGGATCAGGAGCATTTGGGAATTCCGGTGAGTTATACACCGACCAAATTTTTAAGTTTTCACTTGATGTGCAAGAGAGGGATTGATGTTTCCAAGTTTGTCAAGGAAAGTAATTTATTTATCCATGGATCATATTTAGACAGACATTTCATGGAGCTGTAAACATACGAATTTGTGTACACATCTGCATAGAGAAATACGAGAAAAACATTTATAATTTATAAATGACGATATTAACAGGAAATGTTCTATTTACGAGTAGCCGATGCTAAATGCTCAGGTTCGCAGAAAAGTATACAAAAAGCTACACCTGAATGCCACATTACAGAACAATTATGTACACTTTTGACAATATGGAAATACCATTTTGAATTGAATCTTCATGGACATGCTGTACCAGAAAAAATTTTCCACTGTAGAATTTATCAGAGAAAGATCAGGTGATAGCAAATATGAATGTTAAAAATTATAGGATACATTGTTACTTGGAATACTGAAGTGTTGAAGGATATTGGGTTTTACTACATAATACTGACATATTTTGGGGCAGCTCTGACTTCATGAACCCAGAAGAGGATAGATTCATATCAGTTTATGTAGTTCTTGCTGACAATTGTTAAAGTACCAGAAGTTCTGACTTTGATGACAGTGTGCATATAGGCCCTACTTTCTGGATGTGTAGTTAATAACGTTAAATTGTTAAAGTATTAAACTAGAGCATGCACGACAAACCAGTAGAAAAATATTTGCTTTATCGTATCTTACATAGAAAGGATATTTTGTGCCACCTCTGATCTTCTGTAGTTCCTTATGGTTATTGAAACAATTTCCGTGTATTTACTTCTTGGATTATGCAGTAACAGATAACTTTAATAAAACTAAATATTTTTAATTTTTTGTTAGATTGTGTGAATTTGTTTTCTGAGACAGAAGCATTAGTTAATGTCATCTCGGGAAATCCTGGTCAAACAGTATACGTATTTTCTTTGTAGCTAGAGATAAATATGTGGTACTTGGGAAATAGATTTTTACAGTCTTACATGCTACAGCCTTGTACCTCATTGTATGTCAAATTGAGACTTTGTAATTTTACTCCTGAGTACAGGAATTACAGTTATTGTATGTAAGTTGTGTGTTGGATCCCCACTGCATTTTTCAGTATGGCACGGACATAACATTTAGTCTTCACTACTGGGCAATTTTTTTTAACACCACCAGATGTTTTGCTTTTGCCAACTCGTATAAATTGTCACCTTCCAACCTAATAAAGACCACAGGCTGCACTACAGATAAGTCTGTCACAATAAGAAAGACCCTGGGGGGGGGGGGGGGGGGTTTGGCATGGAATTTCAACCCAATTATTGAACTGTTCCACTGTGCACAGCTTGAAAGAAATGTAGGTATGCTATTAGTTATGTTTGTCAGTGATGACATAGTGGTATAGAGAGCATACATTCAATAACAAATTAGCCTACATAGGTTCAGCTAACTTCATGTAAAAGGGTCTGATTTTTCTTCTTAGATACACAACCTGCAAACGTCTGCAAAGTGCATGGCAGAAGATATTTCGCATTCTATTAGTTATTAGGGACTCTTTCCGTTCTGCTCACGTATGGATCACTATCGGAATGATTGATTGAATGCCTCAGTGCATGCTGTAATTATTCTAATCTTGTTCTCATGATCCATGTGTGGGCAATATGTGGCGGGTTGTAGTAATTCATAGTTATCATGTAAAGCTATTTGTTGAAACTTTCTAGATTTCCTTGGGATAATTTACATGTATCTTCACATGTCTGCCATTTGTTTCTTCAGCATATCTGACACTCTCCCACAGGTCAAATGAACATGTTGCCATTTGTGCTGCCCGTCTGTTTACTTTCAATATCTCCTGTTAGTCCTATTTGCAGTGGGTCTCACACACTTAATAGTATTCTAGGATGAGTTGTAAGAGTGATTTGTAAGCAAACTCCTTTATAGACTGATTGCATTTCCCCAGTATTCCACCAATAAATCAGTCTACCACCTGCTTTACCTGCAACTGAGCCCCTCATTTCATTTCCCCACAAAGTGTTCCCCAGATATTTGTAAGAGTTGGCTGATTCTGTGACAGTGATATTGTGGTCATATGATAATACATTTTTTTTTGTGGAGTGCACAATTTTACGTTTTTGAACATTTAAAGAAAGTTGCCTATGTTTGCATCGCTTTGAAATCGTACCAAGATCGGACTGAATACTTATGTGCATAAAGCTGCTCAGCTTCTTTCAGTTTTTTATTATAGATAACTGCATCATCTGGAAAAAGGCTGAGGTTATTATATTAATTGTAGGTCATTGATATACAACCTGAAAAGAAAGGGTCACAGTGTGCTTCTGGGGCACTTTCGAAGTTACTTCTACACCTGACGGTTGCTCTCCATCCAAGATAACATGTTGCATCCTCGCTACGAAGAAGTCTTCAATCCAGTCACAAATTTGACTTAATACACGATATGATCATACTTTGGACAATAAGTGTAGGTGTGGTACTGAGCCAAATGTTTTTTGGAAATAAAGATATACTGCATACCCTAATTGTAGACACGTTCAGTTTTAACGATTTCAGCTTTCTCAACGCCACTGACGTTAATACTTATTATGCTAATCTTTTCATTGGTAGGAGCATTTTAATGGAGCAATTCTGAGTTTCCCTTTGTAAAGGAACATTTGAAAACATTTCTGCTTTTCCTTTGCCAACATCAATTTCAGTTTGTCTCGTTCGCTAGGGACTGGACGCAATAACTTTGGTGCCACTAAAAGCCTTTGCACATAACAAAAATTTCTTTGGCTTTCGTGAAAGATCATTTAACAATATTCTGCTGTGATAGTGATTTTTATCAGACAGCCAAAAGTGTTTCAGTATCTATCTTTAGACCTTCACCTTGTTTTACATCTATTATATGGGAGTCTGTTTCTTTAGAAATTTTATAGTGTCTGTCTACCATGGAGGGTCCGTCCCATTATGAACTATTCTACTGGGTACATACCTAACCAGTGCCCCCTAGTGGGTCCGGAGGTAAGAATAGGCCCGAGGTATTTCTGCCTGTCGTAAGAGGTGATTAAAAGGAGTTTCACAAGTTTCGGCCTTCATGTGATGGTCCTGTGTAGGGTTTGACCTCCATACTTCAAAATTTTCATGAAGAACGAACAAATTGGGGAAGGGTGCCTTACATGGTGCACCGTGTCCATCGTGCATTGAGATCTTTAGCGTTCTTGTCGCATGGTAGCCAGTCCATTGTGGTGGGGCTGCCATGTACCCTGTAGGTTGTAGCCCCCTGACCACACAGGGATTGCTCTGCTGAAGCCTGCGCAGTTAACTCCCCATGTATGCCAAAGGGGTAGATGCCCATTCCCCTGGGGCATTAGAATTCCCAGCAATGGACATCCTGCCAGGTTGGCCTTTGTTGTGGCTGGATGGCACCTGTGGGGAGGGCCCCTGGCTGGAGTGGGTGGCATCAGGGCGGATGACATGCGATCAAGCTGGCGGTGAAACACTAGCAGCCTCCAAGCGTTCACAAGCTCAATTCAGTGCACAGAAGTAAGACCCCAAATCAATACCCTCCCTGGCCACAGCATGGGAGGAATGTCTGGCTAATGATGGCAGCGGATCTTATTTGCCCCTGTACCTTGTATGTTAAAGAGCTGGTGGGGAATCTTTCATGACGATGAAGCCTCAGTTTTTTTTGTTGAGCATTTAGAGGACAAATTTGGGGAGGTGGAGGGATTGTCCAAACTCAGATCTAGGATAGTCTTGATCAAAACAGCATCCTCTGCCCAGTGACGGGTGTTACTAGCTTGTGACAAGCTGGGGGATGTTGCTGTAACCATCACGCCCCATAAGAGCTTAAGTATGGTCCAGGGTATCATTTTTCATAGGGACCTTCTTTTGCAGTCTGACAATGAGCTGCACCCCAATTTAGAGCTGCGAGGTGTACATTTTGTTGGGCGTGTCCACTACGGTCCGAGGGATAATCAGGTTGCCAACGGTGCCTTCATCTTGGCTTTCGAGGGTGATAAATTACCCGAAAAGGTCAAGGTGATGGTCTACCGCTGTGATGTAAAGCCCTATATCCCTCCCCTGATGCGGTGCTTTAAGTGCTGGAAGTTCAGTCATATGTCTTCCCACTGTACTTCCAGCGTCACAGGTCGAGATTGTCAACGCCCGTCACATGTCAGTCACCTCCCATCTGTGTCAACTGCGGAGAGCACCATTCACCTTGCTCACCAGACTGCAGGATCCTCCAGAAGGAAAATCATGGAGTACAAGACCCTGGACCAACTGACCTATACTGAGACCTGCATCCTGTACATATGACATCGTCTTATGCTGTCGCTAGAACAGTTCCGGTACCATCAGCTCTGCCAACCCTAGTCACCTCTCAGAGCCAGAAAACACCTGCTCCCCCTTGATGGTGGGGGGCATTTCCCTCCCTATTGCTCTCGCACGACTTATTTCAGGAGCAACAGCCCCCTCCCCCATCCACGCCCACCATTGGGGACATCCATCCCCACTTCTAAGCCGGAGAAGTGGAAGTCTTCTTCAGCTGCTCTCACACTAGGAAGGGGTCCCTTGGGTCACTCCCTTCCCAGGTTTCTGCTTGTGGGAAAGATGACACCCACCAGTGGCTGAAGAGCTCAAAAGCAGCTGGTTGTAGGGCTTGACGCTCATCCTCAGTCCTGGAGACTGAGTCAGTGAAGTCCTCCCAGCCAGGGAAACCCAAGGAGCAACAAGAGAAATCCAAAAAGAAGACCCCGAAGACCAAGGAAATTGCGGTGGCACCCACACCAATGCTACCTACAAGCTCTCGATTCTTAGGACTGGTTTTCGATGCTAGATTGATTTGGCTTCCTATTCTTCGTCAGGTTAAGCAGAAGTGCTGGCAGCACCTGATTTCCCTCCCTTACCTGAGCAACACCAGTTGGGGTGCAGATAGCTCTACACTGCTGCGGCTCTACAAAGCCCTTGTCCAATCCAGAATTGACTATGGGAGTGTGGTTTAGGGTTCGGCAGTGCCCTCAGTGATGCTTTTACGCGACCGTGTGCACCATTGCGGAGGTCGTACTAGTGACAGGGCTTTAAGGAAGAGTCCGGTGATAAGCCTGCTGGTGAGGCTGGGATCCCTCCGTTGCAGATCAGACGTGCACAACTGCTCTCCTGTTACACTGCACACATTAGTAGTTATCCTGAGCATCTGAATTACCGTCTTCTTTTCCTGACCTTGGCAGTCCATCTCCCGCATCTTCAGCCCAAGTCGAGGCTAAAGATTGCGGTTCGCGTGCGGTCCCTTCTCTCTGAACTGGAGACCTTCCCTGTACCACCTTACTTGCAGTCCGATCTGCCTCCATGGTGTGTGCCACGGCCGTAGCTTCGTTTGGACCTTTCACGTGGCCCTAAGGACTCCATTAACCCTGTGGCTCTCTGCTGTCACTTCCTATTGATTCTTGATGTGTTTCGGGGCTCTGAAGTGGTTTACACCGACGGCTCGATGGTTGATGGTCATGTAGGCTTTGCGTATGTTCGTGGAGGACATATTGAACAGCACTCATTGCCACATAGCTGCAGTGTTTTCATAGAGCTGGTGGTTATCTTGTGCTCTTGAGCACATCCACTCATGCCCTGGTGCGTCATTTCTCCTGTGTACAGACTTATTGAGCAGCCTACAAGCTATCGACCCTTGCCATCCTCTGGTAGTGTTCATCCATGAGTCCATCTATACCGTGGAATGGTCCCGTCATTCAGTGGTGTTTGTGTGGACCCCAGGACACATCGGAATCCCAGGCAACGAATTTGCTGACAGGCTGGTCAAACAGGTGACATGGAAACCGCTTCTGGAGATGGGCATCTCCAAAGCTGACCTGAGTTCTGTCTTACGCTGCAGGATTTTCAGGCTTTGGGAGACGAAATGGCATAACAGTATGCACAACAAGCTGTGTTTCATTAAGGAGATAACAAATGTTGGAAGTCTTCCATGCGGTCCTCTCACAGGGAATCATTTTCCCTCTGCCGGCTCCGCATTGGCCATACATTGCTAACGCATGATTACCTACTCCGTCGCGAGGACCCACCGGTATGTCGCTGCGACTACCAAATGACAGTCGTCCACCTCTTGCTGGACTGCCCACTTTTAGCTGCTCTTAGGCGGACTTTTAACTTACCCAGCTCCTTACCTTTGGTGTTGAGTGACAATGTCTCAGCAGCAGCTTTAGTTTTACATTTTATCTGTGAGAGTGGGTTTTATACTTCGGTGTAGGTTTTAGCACATGTCCTTTGTCCCTCTGTGTCCTCCACCCTTTTAGGGTGGAAGTTTTAATGTGTGGGAGAGTGGCTGGCTTCTCCTTTTTATTCTCATGGTTGGCAAGCCATTGTAATCCGCTTTTTTGTTTTACTCTGTTCTGTTCCTAGCATCTGTTGTTGTCTTGTCTGCTTTTTTCTTTTTACGGTTTGTTGCCTTCCCTTTGTTCTCTTGGTTTTTCCTTTCTTTCCGTTTTGTGTTAGATGTCTCGTCTATTTTATTCTCACATTTGTGGCATTGTTTTATTAGGAACAATGGACCGATGACCTTGTAGTTCCCCCCTGCGGGTCCGGGGGTTAGAATAGGCCCGCGGTATTCCTGCTTGTCGTAAGAGGCGACTAAAAGGAGTCCCTCCCCAGCAAGGGGGTAGTTTGCGCCTGCATCTGGAGACGGACGGTTCCACGACTTATATTTGTGGTCATTTTGGTCTTTCACTTATTCTGGTTTCTTCCTTCCTTTGTTTGGTACCTTTCTTTGTCCTTCTCCCTCTCACTGTCTTCTTTACTTTTTCCCTTGCCTTCTTCTCCTCCATGCGTTCTTCTTCTCCTCCATGCGTTCTTCTTCTCCTCCATGCGTTCTTCTTCTCCTCCATGCGTTCTTCTTCTCCTCCATGCGTTCTTTTCTTCTTCTCCTCCATGCCTTCTTCTTCTCCTCCATGCCTTCTTCTTCTCCTCCATGCCTCCCTCGCCCTCTTCCCACCCTCGCCACCGCCCTATGGGCTCTGCCTTGGCGTTTGAGACACTGTCCTTTCTCTCCCTCTCTCCCATTTTTTCCCCTTCTTCTGTCCTCCCTGTGCGTGCCTGAAGGCCGACCCACGCATTCTCACGCGTAGCCGGTTATGGTAATGCTAATGTCCTCGCCCTGGGTAGAAAAGTAAGGCACGTACGTACCCCCTGGTAAAGGCCAGGCCCAGGGAGGGGTGATTGCCTGAACTGACACCTTCCGACCATGCCAATTGGTCCTTCTGTCCGTTTCTCAGGAGGTGTGACCCGAGGTGTAAACATTCACCTAAGGCGGGAGTGCCCTCTGAGGGGGTCCCCACAAGGAAGGAGTGCGCCATCGGAGACGCTGACAGTCATGGGGGATTCCTCCGCAACGGATTTCTCTTCTTCTCTCTCGATTTCTGCCCAAAAATGGAAACTTGACCAGCCACCAGTGACAAAAGTACTACCGCCTGCCCCAAAGTTCCTCGTAGTTTCTCGATCTGAGGATGGAAAGGATTTTTCATCTGTCAACCCTTTCGTTATCCAGAAGGGCGTAGATGCCATAGCCGGATCTGTCAAGTCTCGTACCAGGATGTGTAACAGTATCTTGTTGTTAGAAACTGAGAGTGCCTTTCAGGCACAAAAACTGCTTTGGGCTACACTCCTGTACACGTTCCCTGTTGGGGTGGAGGCTCACCGCACTTTGAATTTGTCGCGTGGTGTGGTCAATACTAGATCACTCGACGGATTGTCTGACGAGGAGATTCAGTCTTTCCTCGCTGAGCAGGGCGTGACGGCTGTCCATAGGGTCATGAAAAAGGTCAACAATGATCTTGTACCGACCCGGACACTTTTCTTTTGATCTTTGATAGTGTTCAGCTGCCGTCGCGCATCAAAGCGGGCTACGAGGTTATTTCTGTTCACCCCTATGTCCCGACACCTACACGCTGCTACCAGTGTCAGCATTTTAATCACACTCGCCAGTCTTGTTCTACTGTGGCTAGATGTGTCACTTGTGGCAGGGACGCCCATGAGGGTGACTGTCCACTTCAGTCTCCCTGTTGCGTGAACTCTCAGGGTGACCATGCAGCGTCCTCCCGCGACTGTCCCATCTACAAGGATTAACGCTGTATACAGAAAATTAGAGTCAAAGAGTGTGTCCACCTCGGGTGCTCGCAAGCTATTTGCTAGTAGGAAGCCCACGCTGCTCCCAGCGGGGAAATACAGTACTGTCCTCGCCTCTCCTCGGACTACCAGGGTGGTGGCGATGCAGACATGCGATCTGACCTTCAGCACTACGGTCGTCCGTTCCATCGACCAGTACTTCCAAGAAGGCTCATAGGAAGCAAAGTTCTCTGCCACGGCGTGTTTCTTCTCCTGCGCCACCCAGCGGTTGCCGCCCCAGCCCGTCATCCGTTTCGCCTGGCCGCACCGCTGGTAGCCGAACCGGCAGAGGAAGCTCCCCCTCCCGGCCATCTTAACAAGATGGCCAACGAACCTATTGAACCAATGGACGATGACTCTCCGCCTATTGATAGCGGCGGCAGTGCTCGCTCGAAGCCAGGCCCTCAGCGGCCTTTGAGGTGACCCCTCCTTGCTTCTCCTTTTTCTTCTCACAATGGCACTTCTTCATTGGAATATTCGTGGCATTCACTCCAACCGAGAGGACTTAATGTTGCTGCTACGCTTGCACTGTCCACTTGTCGTAGCTCTCCAGGAAACGAAGCTACGGCCAAGCAATCGAATTGACTTGGCACACTATGCCTCTGCGCGTTTTGACCTACCCCCTGTGGCAGGTATTCCGGCTCATGGAGGGGTTATGTTGCTGGTCCGGGATGATATTTACTACGACCCCATCACATTGCACACCGGCCTGCAGGCAGTTGCCGTCCAAATTACTCTCCCCACTTTTACATTTTCCATTTTTACCGTTTACACTCCATCGTCGTCTGCCATTACCAGGGCAGACATGATGCAAATTATTGCTCAGCTACCTGCACCATTTTTGTTAACTGGAGACTTCAGTGCCCACCATCCCCTTCGGGGCTCTCCAGCATCCTGCCTGAGAGGCTCCCTGTTAGCAGATCTTTTCCACCACCTCAATCTTGTCTGCCTCAATACTGGCGCCCCTACTTTTCTTTCGCACACAACTCACACCTATTCCCATTTAGACCTCTATACGTACTACCCAACTTGCACACCTGTTTGAGTGGTACACACTTTCTGATACGTATACGAGTGACTACTTCCTTTGTGTCATCCATCTCCTGCATCATACCCCCTCTCCGTGCTCAACTAGTTGGAGCATCTCCAAAGCAGACTGAGGGCTCTTCTCTTCCAGGGCGACCTTTCAGGGTCAAACCTTCGCAAGCTGCGATAGTCAGGTCGCACACCTCACGGAAGTCATTCTCACTGCTGCTGAATATTCCATCCCTCACACTACTTCTTCTCCACGTTGCGTACCGGTCCCCTGGTGGACCGCAGCATGTAGAGAAACTTTACGTGCTCGACGACGTGCTTTACGCACCTTTAAACGCCACCCTACGAGGCGAATTGTATCAATTATAAACGATTACGTGCACAGTGTCGTTGTGTTATTAAAGAAAGCAAGAAAGCCAGCTGGGCTGCTTTCACAAGCACCTTCAACAGTTTTACTCCTTCTGTTGCCTGGGGTAGCCTGTGCCGGCTATCTGGCACTAAGTTCCACTCACCAGTTTCTGGCTTGACGGTCGCGAATGACGTTCTTGTGGCCTGAGGATGTCTCCAATGCCTTCGGCCGCTTTTTCGCAGAGGTTACGAGCTCCGCTCATTACCACCCTGCCTTCCTCCCCCGAAAACAGGCAGAGGAGGCAAGGCCACCTAACTTCCGCTCCTCGAATTGTGAAAGTTATAATGCCCCATTCACCATGCGGGAACTCGAAAATGCACTTGCCCGGTCACGGTCCGCCACTCCAGGGCCTGATTCTATTCACATTCAGATGCTGAAGAACCTTTCTCCTGCGGATAAAGGTTTTCTTCTTCATACTTATAATCGAATCTGGATTGAGGGCATGTTCCCACATGCTGGCGCGAGTCTATTGTTGTCCAGATTCCTAAGCTGGGGAAGGACAAGCACTTGCCTTCCAGTTATCGACCCATCTGCCTTACCAGCTGTGTCTGTAAGGTGATGGAGCGAATGGTTAGCTCTTGTTTGGTTTGGCTGCTCGAATCTCGACGCCTACTTACCAATGTACAATGTGAATTTCGTGGGCGCCGCCCTGCTGTTGACTGTCTGGTTACCTTGTTGTCCTTCATTATGAATAACTTCTTGCGGAAGCGCCCGACCGCGGCTGTGTTCTTTGATTTGGAGAAGGCTTACGACACCTGTTGGAGGGCGGGCATTCTCCGCACCATGCAGACATGGGGCCTTCGCCGTCGCCTCCCTCTTTTTATTTGTGCCTTTTTAATGGATCGACAGTTCAGGGTACATGTGGGTTCTGTCCTGTCAGACACCTTTCGCCAGGAAAATGGGGTGTGACAGGGCTCAGTTTTGGGCATCGCTCTCTTCGCCATAGCGATCAATCCAATAATGGATTGCCTCCCAGCTGATGTATCAGGCTCCCTTTTCATGGATGATTTTACCATCTATTGCTGCGCGCAGCGTACATGTTTCCTGGAGCGCTGTCTTCAGCGTTGTCTTGACTGTCTTTACTCCTGGAGTGTTGCCAATGGCTTCCGTTTTTCTGCCAAGAAGACGGTCTGTATTAACTTCCGGCGCTACAAAGAGTTTCTCCCACCATCCTTAAGACTTGGTCCCGTTGCTCTCCCATTCGTGGAGACAACAAAATTTTTAGGTCTTACATTTGACAGGAAACGTAGCTGGTCTCCACATGTGTCATATTTGGCTGCCCATTGTACCCGTTCTCTAAATGTCCTCCGTGTTCTCAGCGGTATGTCGTGGGGAGCGGATTGAACTGTCCTACTTCGCCTCTATCAGTTGATCGTCCACTCAAAGCTAGATTATGGGAGCTTCGTATACTCCTCTGCACGCCCGTCCATCTTACGCCACCTCAACTCTATTCAACATCGGGGTTTACGTCTTGCGATCAGAACGTTCTATACCAGTCCTGTCGAGAGTCTTCATCCTGAAGCCGGTGAATTGCCACTAACCTACCGGCGCGATATACTGCTTTGTCGGTATGCCTGTCGGCTATTGTCAATGCCCGACCACCCGTCTTATCGTTCCTTTTTTGACGACTCTCTCGACTGTCAATACGGGTTGTATGTCTCTGCCCTGCTACTCCCTGGAGTTCGCTTTCATCCCCTCCTTCAGCACCTTGATTTTTCGCTCCCTGCAACCTTTCGAGTGGGCGAGAGCCAATCGCCACCTTGGCTCCAGGCTCAGGTTCGCGTTCACCTTGACATCAACTCGCTCCCAAAGGTTACCCCAGCTTCGATATACTGCTCCCGTTTTGTCGAACTTCGTTCGAAGTTCCTTAATATGATCTTCATTTATACAGATGGCTCTAAGACCAATGACGGTTTCGGGTGTTCTTTTATTGTCGGGGCACACAGTTTCAAATACCGGCTCCATGGCTGTTGTTTGGTCTTCACAGCTGAGCTATTTGCCCACTACCAGGCTGGTCCTTACATCTTCCGCCACCGACATTCTGCTCCGATTCCATGAGCGCCATCCAGAGCCTCAGTGATCCGTATCCGGTTCACCCTTTCGTGCACCGGATCCAACGCTCTCATCAGCAGCTGGTGGACGACGGTTCTCCAGTTCCCTTTATGTGGGTTCCTGGTCATGTCGTATCCCTGGGAACGAAGCTGCAGATGCCGCGGCCAAGGCTGCGGTACTCCAGCCTCGGACAGCTTCTTGTTGTGTCCCTTCATCAGATTGTAGCAGGGTCATTTCTCAGCGCATTTTATCGCTGTGGCATGCCGATTGGGCTACACTACGGACAACAAGCTTCGGGCCTTGAAACCTATTCCCACAGCTTGGACGACCTTTTCACGCCCTTCTCGACGAGAGGAGGTCGTTTTGGCTCGGTTACGAATATTGGACACTGCCGGTTCAGCCATCGCCATCTGCTGACGGCTGTGCCGGTGCTGTTCTGCCCATGTGGGCAATTGCTGACGGTATGCGATATTTTAATGTCCTGTCCGAATTTTAATACACTGCGCGTTGATCTTGGCCTGCCATGTACTCTGGATGACATTTTAGCAGATGATTCCGGAGCAGCTGCTCGCATTCTTCGTTTTATCCACTTGACAAACCTGTCTTAGGACTTTTGATTATGCTGTTTTTTAATCCTATGCCTGTTAATGTCTTTTTTTAGTGTTGTCCCTTTTAGTTGCTGTTTTAACCTTGTGCATCTTGGTGCTTTCCTAACTTAGTCTGGGCACTAATGACCATTGTAGTTGTGCACCCTAAAAAAAAAAAAAAAAATCCTTGTAGTTTGGTCCTTTCCCCTCTCTTTTAAACCAACAACAGCAACCTACAAGCTCTGCATCTGAGGTTGGGTGTCTCGCCAAACCCTCACACGATGAATATACATTGCTTAAGCAAAAAGTCGGTGGCAGCAGGTGACTGAGGCTTAAACTGCCTTATTGAATGTTCCATGCCTTCCCAGTCTCACGATGACATCCTCCAGTGGAATTGCTGCGGTTTTTTCCACCATCTGGCTGAGCTATGGCAACTGTTAAGCTTTACACCTGCTATCTGCATTGCCCTACAGAAAACCTGCTTCCCGGCAATGTGGACCCCTGTCCTCCGTGGCTATACGGGATATTACAGGAACTGTAGTGACTGTAATCGAGTGTCAGGTGGAGTTTACATTCATGTCCTAAACTCAGTCTGTAGTGACACTGTGCCCCTTCAAGCCCCTCTTGAAGCTGTGGCTGCCTGAATAAGGATGATGCAGGAAATAGCTGTCTGTAATGTATATCTTTCTCCAGATTGTGCAGTACCCCTGAATGTATTAGTTGCAATGATTGATCAACTCGCTAAACCTTTCCTACTTTTGGGAGATTTTAATGCCCATAGCCCCTTGTGGGGTGGCACTGTGCTTACTGGCCGAGGCAGAGATGTCTAAACTTTACTGTCTCAGTTCGACTTCTGCCTCTTAAAAACTGGAGCAGCCACACATTTCAGTGTGGCTCATGGTAGTTACTCGACCATTGATTTATCAATTTGCAGCCCAAGACTTCCCCCGTCTATCTGCTGGAGAATACATGACGACCTGTGTGGTAGTTATGTACTGTTGATTAAATGTTTGCTCTTAGAAAGTGTACTGTTCATTGAGAGTGCAAATTAGGGCTAAACAGTACTATAATTTTTCCAATTTGTTAAATGCATTTAGTGTTTAGATATTTTGGAAATGCTTGTTTCTGTATGCTCTGTCATCAGTATACATTCAACTGTAATCTGAAAAGCGTTATTCTATATGGTGATTAATTCAACATTTTATGTTCTTACTATGTAAAGTTAATGGAATATTTATTACTGTCCACAGGAGACTGATTACTCTTGCACAATAAGGCTTCCATCAGCAGAATTTACTCGCATTTGCCGAGACTTGAGCCAGTTTGGTGAATCGTGTGTAATTTCATGTTCGAAAGAGGGAGTAAAGTTTTCTGCAGCAGGAGACATTGGTTCAGGTAAGGAATTGGCAGTATTTGGTCTTTCAGATTGGCTATAATGGAAAGCTCACTCTTGTAAGTTACAAAATAAACTGACAGTGGAATTTTTTTGCCACCAGAGAAATTTCTAAATATGTAAAATGCCTTTATTTCATTAGGCACAAAGTGCATAGCATCAATGGTTTGAAGTGAATTTTGCAGTCAACAGCTATCTTCATGATTTTGTTAACATGTGGGTTACTGTAAAACAAAGCAATCCACATGGTATCATATTTGTTTTTAACTACTTGATATTTTCTAATTTTTGAGTCCAGATAATGTTTATGGCACATTAACTGCAATATTGCACAGGTACTTAGTTTCCTGAAGTTACTTTTGTTACTAGTGAAGTAACATGTAATTATTTTACAGCTAATATAAAATTGGCACAGACAGCTAATGTTGACAAAGAGGAAGAAGCGGTGACCATTGAAATGCAAGAACCAGTCACTTTGACATTTGCTTGCAGATACCTATCATCTTTTACAAAGGCCTCACCTCTGTCACCCGTTGTAAGTACAAAAGTATTTAGTGATTTGTTGTTTTCAGAGTTTGTCAGCTGTTTCAGGCTACAACTTTTACTGGTAGCAGTTGAGGCATGTACTAGTTGCAGAAGTGACTGTTTTGCTAGCATAAACTCTTGTTAAAAGTGTGGAACTAAGTGCTCTATTTCCATCGATTACAGTGTACTTTGTGATATGCAAATGCTGGTGAAAAGCTGAAGCGGTTTTTATGCTGCACGTTTGCTGCTGCAATGAGTGTTTGCAGTTATTGGGATCTTTAGACAGTATTCATGATTTGACAATATTTTCGAGTCAGATGTTGACAGAACCTCAGGAACAAGCCACATGGTGTTAATGTGCACTGTTTATTTTTCAGTACACAGTTGTGTGTAACGTACCCAGATCGTTTTTAAGGAGTCTTCACACAATAGGCCTCTGCAAGGGTAATCGTTGTGAATACCACTTTAGGATGGTTAACAGATTCACTGTGACACTGCTTACTACAGTGATATGAAAATATTGTATTGGTTGGTGTATTACATAGCAGTTTGGAAAAATTCTACCATGTTGAAATATACTAGTAAGAGATCTTTCACCAAATTGTCACAGTATGGAAAGAGTTTTTGCATTAGTTACCTGAAGAGGTTCTTGACAGGCAGATATAATTCCTTCGCAGGTTTCCACAAAATTTTACTGATTGTGTTGGCTGATACTAGAGAACTAAATTGAGTATTAGAATGAACTGCGTGATGCCAGAAATTTGTTTCTCCTAATCGCTTGTCGATTGTGATTGCCTCTGCCATTAACGTATTTTGCTTCCTTCTCTGTTCTATCTTGTATCAACACTAATAATTTAATGCATGATGTAGGAGGGCTCATTGAAAATAATTCGACATCTTTTGCACTTGTAGTTCTGAGTTCAGTTAGTAAATTAACAACTGACCAGTCACTCCATTCCACCCCCCCCCCCTCCCCTCAGGCCCATTTCGTCTTTTCTTATTTTCTGTTGCTCTCAAGCTACAGCTAATACACTTGCACATCTTAACCAAGCAAAATCGCGCTACCAACTGACAATTTGTTCAGTAATGTTGATAGTGTAAGGTCTCAACACTATAGTGAAGATTTGACAAACTAGAATTGTTATCAAATATTGGATGTTTGCAGGCCCCTTTATATTGTATCATCCAATCCCAGCATGATACATGTCACCTCTCTTTAGCGAGTTCGTATTTGTCTACCATGGGTCCCCAGTCTTTGCAGCACCTTTTCCATTTCTGTGCTATATGTCTATCCTCCTCCTAATCTTTTCCCCTTCCTTGGGAACATGTCTGGGTTTTTTTTTTTTTTTTTTGGGGAATGTATTCTGCATTTTCAGTAGCTGAGACAAGAACAGTCTCACCACTGTTTTTCATTTATCTGTTTTTCTTTTCTTTGTTAACCTTCTCCTATCCTCCCTCTGCTTTGCCATTTGAAACTCCTCTTTTCCTTCTTCCTTGCTGTGCGCTCCTGAAGGCCTGGTTGCTCGCAGGTTATTGGCTAGTCACAAACCGTGTGTCTACCATCTGGCACCTACAGTACTGTTCTTGCTAAGTTTCGTTCCGTGGAGGGCATGACCATGCAGACATATGATCTCAAATTCAGCACTGCAGTTGTGAAATCACCCAGTGTCATGGTAGCATTGCCATCTCCTCGTCCAGCTGTGCAACAAGTCACCAAACTTTCACCTCCTGGGGCGAAGTCACCTGCTATGCAACCGGCAGGTCAGAAAGGACAGAAGGAATACCCCCACAAAGACTTTCTACATCCCTCCATCCAACAAACATCTGAGTCTTCCTGTGCCAAATGGAAAGGCTCCAAGAAGTCAAATTTGTGACATGATGCCCTCGCCCAGCCGACCTCCATGCCGCCAGTGTGCACCGCCACCATTTTTCTGCCCCGGACTCCGCAGATCAACAGCGGGAGACTGCCGATGCCTCTATAAATCTCGTGGAGCATCCCCCTGCGGGTTTGGGGGTAAGAATAGGCCCGCGGTATTCCTGCCTGTCGTAAGAGGCGACTAAAAGGAGTCTCAAACGTTTCGGCCTTCTGTGATGGTCCCCTCTTGGGTTTGACGTCCTTTTTTTTTCCAAATTTCCGTTGTTAGTGCGTGCCATTTGGGGAAGGACGCCTTATGTGGTGTTTTTCTATTGGTCCATCATGCACCACCATCTTGCATGTTCCTTATTGTTGTGTGGCGGGATTTACACCCAATGTCTTCTGGGTTACCTCCTTCTCGTCTTGTGCGCAATCCCCTTCTTAGCGCCCACGATAATTGTGAACCCTTTCAACACCTAAAATCCAGCACGGTAGCCAGTCCGTTGTGGTGGGGTCGTCATGTACCCTCTTGGTGGTAGCCCCCTGACCACGCAGGGATCGCACTGCAGATGCCAGAGCTGTTTCCTCCCCACGCATGCCAAGGAGTATGTGCCCATCTTGTCTGGGGCACGGGGACTCCGGGCAATGGGATATCGGCTAGGTACCCGTTGCTTTGGCTGGGTGGCGCCCTTGGGGAGAGCCCTCGTTCAGAGTAGGTGGCATCTGGGCGGATGTGGCGCAATAAAGCGCAATAAATCACACCAAGCTGGTGGTCGCACGGCCACCAGTGTCTCTAAGCGAGGCAGAGTAGACTTTGATGCTGCGCAATATGACCCTCAGTCGTTCCCCTCGTTGGCTGCGCCATGGGAGGGACGTAGATCTAGTGCCAAGCGGGAGCCTTATGTAACGCAATACCTTGTCTGCAGCAGGACTGATGGTGACTCCTTTCTTATGACGAAGCCTCTGTTTTTTGTGGAATACCTGGAGGATAAGTTTGGGGAAGTGGCGGGGTTGTCTAAAATGAGGAATGGGTCCATCCTCCTCAAGACGTCTTCCCCAGTCCAGTCACGAGCGTTGCTCTTGTGTGATAAGCTGGGTGACGTCCCTGTTACCGTCACTCCCCACAGTAGCTTAAATATGGTCCAGGGGATTATTTACCATCGTGACCTATTGTTACAATCCGATGACGAGCTGAGAGCCGACTTAGAACGACATGGAGTGCATTTTGTCCGTCGTGTGCATCGAGGCCCCAAGACTAACAAGGTGGCCACCGGTGCCTTTATCTTGGCCTTCGAGGGTGATGTCTTGCCCAAGACGGTCAAGGTAATGGTTTACCGTTGTGACGTCGAGCCCTACATCCCTTCCCCGATGTGGTGCTTCCAGTGCTGGAAGTTTGGGCACATGTCCTCCCGTTGCCCATCCAGCGCCACATGTCGAGATTGCGGACGCCCCTCTCATCCCGATTCTCCATGTACGCCTCCGCCTGTATGTGTCAACTGTGGGGAGCGCCACTCTCCATGCTCGCCGGATTGCCCCGTTCTTCATAAGGAGCGGTAGATAATGGAATTTAAGACCCAGGACCGGCTTACTTATCGAGAGGCAAAACTGAAATTTGAAAGGTTGTATCCTGCTTCCCTTCGAACATCTTATGCTGCAGCCACGTCATCGTTGCCCTCGCGAGCGGCGGTTGTCGCCTCCTCTGTGCCGCCTTCGTGGGCCCTCGGGGCCATGCCTCTATGTCTGCCCCCCTCATGTCTGGGGGCACACCTTCCTCTGTTGCCCCCTTAGCCGTTGGGGGCAAACCCTCTTCTGTTGCTCCCCCCACGCTTACTTCGGGAGTGACATCTGCTCAACAACCGGGGGGCTCGATCCCTCCCCCTCCTTCTCCACCGGCGTTGCCTCTGCCAGTTCCTCTCTCACGGAAGGGGTCCCTCGGGGCTCTCCCTTCCTCCGTTTCTTCTCCTACCCAGCCGGATGTCAGCCAGTGGCTGAAGGTTCCAACACCTGCTGGTCGTAGGGCTTCTGCGTCGTCGTCAGCCTCCGACGGTCCTTCAGAGAAGCTCTCCCAGCCCTCTTACCCTAAGGGCAGACGCGAGAAGAAGGAACGGAATGTGTCCAAGAAGAAGGACGTTCCGGCGGTTTCAGTGCCGCCTGCTCTACATAGTCCTGGCTCCGGGGATGAGGTGGAGATCCTCGCCTCTGCCGCGGATCTCGCCCTCACGGAACCCTCGGGGGGCCTTTCCTATGGCCTCAGCTGACTCTCCCCCGATGGCAGCAGTTGGCTCTGAGGCGCCGTCTGCCTCTTAGTCGCCTTCACACCCTCCCAGTCCCTTACTGCTTCCATTCTCCAGTGGAATTGCGGCGGTTATTTCCGCCAGCTGCCTGAGCTCCGGATGCTTCTGAGTGCTTCCCCTGTTCTCTGCATTGCTCTGCAGGAAACTTGGTTTCCAGCAATGCGGACCCCCGCCCTTCGTGGTTATCAGGGATACTATAAGAACCGTGCTGCCTGTCAACGAGCATCAGGTGGGGTTTGCCTCTTTGTTCACCACTCTGTAGCTCGCCAGTACCCCTTCTGACGCCTTTAGAGGCAGTCGCTGTCAGGGTTGAGCGCTCACCAGCTATTACTGTTTGCTCTGTTTACATTCCTCCGGATGGGGAGCTCCCCGACATGTCTTGGCTGCGCTGCTGGCTCAGCTCCCGCCACCATTGCTGCTTCTGGGCGATTTCAATGCCCACAACCCTCTATGGGGTGGGACTGTCTCCGATGACCACGGTTGTGCCGTGGAGCATGTGTTGGCTCAGCGCGACCTTAGCCTCTTGAACACCGGTGCTCCCACGAATTTCAGTGTGGCCCATGGCTCGTTCTCGGCCATCGATCTCTCTCTTTGCAGCCCCGGACTTGTCCCATCCCTCCACTGGAGGGTGCACCCTGACCTGTGTGGTAGTGACCATTTTCCCATCTATTTGTCACTGCCCCAGTGTCATTCTTCTGGGCGCCTGCCCCGCTGGGCTCTCCACAGGGCTGACTGGCCGGCTTTTACTTCTGCTGCCACCATCGAGTCTCCCCCACAGGATGACATTGACGAGGTGGTCCGTGTCTTAACCACGTCAATCATTTCTGTAGCCAAGGCTGCCATCCCCCGCTCTTCTGGATTCCCTTGGAGGAAGGCTGTACCCTGGTGGTCGCCGGAGATTGCTCAGGCTATTCACGACTTTAGGTGGGCTCTCCAGCGTCATAGGTGGTACCCGTCTCTAGAGACCCTCATCACCTTTAAGAGGCTCCGTGCCTTGGCCCGTCGCCTTATCGCACGGCGTAAGCAGGAGTGCTGGGAGAGGTATGTCTCATCCTTGGGCTCCCGTGTCTCCCCCTCGCTCGTGTGGTCCCGGATCCGGCGCATTTATGGATACCAGACCCCTATGGGTGTCCCTGGGATCTTCTTGGATGGTGCTGTCTGCACGGACGCTGCCGCCATTGCTGAACACCTTGCTGCTGCGCACTTTGCTCAGAGCTCTGCGACTGCCACTTATCCCCCCGCCTTTCGCTCTCTAAAGGAGCGAGCCGAGCAGACGCCGTTATCATTCCACACGCGTCGTTCTGAAAAATACAATGCTTCTTTCAGTGAGAGGGAATTCCTCGCTGCCCTTGTTGACTGCCCTGATACGGCACCAGGACCAGACTGCATCCACATACAGATGCTGAAGCATCTCTCCCGGGACTGCCAGAGACACATCCTCACCATCTTTAACCGCATTTGGAGCAAGGGCGTGTTCCCGTCGCAATGGCGAGAGGGTCTTATTGTCCCCATCTTGAAGCCCGGTGCGGACCCACTGGCGGTGGACAGCTATCGTCCCATTACCCTCACCAACGTTTTGTGCAAATTGCTCGAACGTATGGTGGGGCGGCGTTTGTGTTGGGTCCTTGAGTCGCGCGGTCTCCTCGCTCCATCCCAGGGTGGCTTCCGTCGGGGCCGGTCTGCCGCGGACAATTTGGTGCGGCTGGAATCTGCTATCCGTACGGCCTTTGCCTGACGTCAGCATCTCGTTGCTGTATTATTTGATCTGCGGAAGGCGTATGACACCACATGGAGGCATCACATCCTTGCTATGTTGCATGAGTGTGGTCTTCGTGGTCAGCTCCCAGCTATTCTTCAAACCTTTTTACTGCGCCGCTTTTTCCGGGTGCAAGTGGGTGCCGCCTCTAGTTCATCTTATATACAGGAAAATGGGCTCCCGCAGGGCTCGGTGTTGAGCGTCTCCTTATTTCTAGTGGCCATTAATGGTCTGGCTGCAGCTGTGGGGTCGTTGGTGTCTCCTTCTTTGTATGCCGACGACTTCTGCGTCTCCTTTAGCTCCATGATTACAGGAGTCGCCGAACGCAGGCTGCAAGTCGCCGTTCGCAAGGCAGCATCATGGGCTCTGACTCGTGGTTTTCAGTTCTCTGCAGCCAAGACTCGAGTTATGCACTTCTGCAGGCGTCGAACGGTCCACCCTCATCCTGAACTTTCCGTCGACGGCCACCTGCTTGAAGTGGTGGACAGTTGCCGCTTCTTAGGACTCGTCTTTGATGCCTGGCTCACATGGGTTCCTCATATTACTCAGCTGAAGCAAAAGTGCTGGCGGCACCTCAACGCCCTCCGCTGCCTGAGCCACACCTCTTGGGGTGCGGATCGCTGCACGCTGTTGCGATTATACAGAGCCCTTGTGCAGTCCAGGCTTGATTATGGGAGCCTGGCCTATGGGTCTGCATCACCCTCAGTGTTGAAGTTGTTAGACCCCATACACCACTGTAGGGTTCGGCTTGCCACTGGCGCTTTTCGTACGAGCCCCGTGGATAGTCTACTGGTGGAGGCCGGGGTTCGCCCACTGCGGATTCGCCGCCATCGACTGCTCGTCGACTATGCTGTCCACGTGCATTGCTCGCCGGGCCATCCCAATCGTCGCCTGCTATTCCCTGCCATGGTCCTTCATCTGCCCGAACGGCGATCTAGGTCTGGGCTTTCCATAGCTGTCCGCGTCCAGTCCCTGCTGTCGGAACTGGGGTCATTCCCTCTTCTGCCTCCCTTCTGGGTCTGTGCACCTACGCCTCCCTGGTGTTTGCCCCAGCTGTCCGTCCGTCTGGACTTGGCACAGGGACCCAAGGACTCGGTTCCGCCTGTGGCCCTCCGTCGCCGTTTTCTTGCGCTCCTCGCCTCATTTTCGGGCTGTGAGACTGTCTTCACTGATGGTTCCCTGGTTGATGGTCGCACTGCCTACGCTTTTGCTCACGCTGCCCATGTTGAACAGCGCTCCTTGCCGGCTGGCTGCAGTATTTTTACTGCAGAGCTGGTGGCCATATTGCGCGCTCTTGAGCATATGCGTTCCTGTTCAGGTACGTCCATTGTTGTCTGCAGTGACTCCCTGAGCAGCCTCCAGGCCATCGACCGCTGCTATACCTCTTCTCCTCTGGTGTCCTCTATTCAGGAGTCTGTTTCCGCCATTACCCGCTCTGGTCGTTCGATGGTCTTTATTTGGACGCCAGCTCACGTTGGCATCCCGGGGAACGAACGTCGACAGGCTGGCCAAAGGGGCGATCGACGCCCCAGCTTTGGAAATCGGCCTCACGGCTCGCGATCAGCAGTTGGTGTTGCGCCGTAAGGTGCTTGGGATGTGGACTGCTGAGTGGCGTGGCATGACATCCCCGAATAAACTGCGGGCTGTCAAGGAGACGACCGATGTGTGGCGCTCCTCCCTGTGGGCTTCTCGCAGGGACTCTGTAATCCTGTGTCGGCTCTGCATCGGCCATACCTACCTGACGCACGGCCATCTTTTGCGTCAGGAGGATCCGTCCTTATGTCTGTGTGGGTTCCGGCTGATGGTCGCCCACATTTTGCTGGAGTGTCCCCGACTGCGCACCCTCCGGCAATCTTTTAATCTCCCGGGTACTTTGCCTTTGGTTTTATGTGACGATGCCTCCATGGCTGACAACGTTTTAAATTTTATCCGTGGCAGTCCTTTTTATTGTTCAATTTAGGGCGGTCCTACACCTTTCCCTTTCTGTGTCTTTTGTCCTCACGTCTCCATATTTGTTGCTGTTTTGGTGTGTCGTCGGATGGTTGACTCTTTCCCTTTTTTTTGTTCTTGTGGTCAGTCAACCAGTCTCCGGCCATCTTATTTTCTTCTGTTCCTTTCTGTCTGGTGTTCCACTGCACTCTTCTTGTCTGTAGTGTTTGTTGCTGCATTTGTGTTCTTTTAGCGCCTGGGGGGCGTCTCCTCCCCCCTTTGGTTTTTACCTGCCTCGCCGATTTTCTGCTCGCCTGTTTTTGGAATGGGGGACTGATGACCTTTGCTGTTTAGTCCACCTTAAACATCCCAACAACCACCACCATCTCGTGGAGCAGGTTTCTCCAGCCCCTGCGCCCTGTAGCAATGAGTCTTTCAAGGCTGGCGGCACTCGGCAGCTGCTGAGGTGATACCCCTTCAATTTTTCCCTCCTCCCTTTTCCTTATTATGACATCTTCAGTGGAACATTCATGACCCTTGATCCAACAGGGGATTTATGGCTGCTCTTAGAATTGCAGCATCTGCTTGTTCTCTGCCTACAGGAAACAAAATTGTGTCCTCGACAGCTTTGAGCTCCGGCATTTCTTGTGGAGAATCATGCTGCTCGTATGGGATGATGATCATAGTCAACCCATCTCTGTGACTACCTGCCTTCAAGCTGTTGCAGTTCACCTTTCCCTTCCTCACTTGGACTTTTACCTTTGTACCAATTACATTCTTCCATCGTTCGATGTCACCAAGGCAGACTTCTTCCAGCTTACCGGGCAGCTACCCGGCTCATCTCTGCTGCACCATCCTCGTTGGGATTCTCTCAGAATCTGTCTGAGAGGTGCCCTCTTGGCTGCCGTTAGTCAACTTAACCTCATCTGCCTTAACACAGGAACACTCATGTTCCTTTCAGACTCCACACACACTTATTACCATTTGGGCCTATCCTTCGGCAGTGCCCAGCTTGCCCATTCTCATGAGTGGTCCATTCTGACAGCTACTTGAGTGACCATTTCCTGTGTGTTATCTGTTTGCTGACTCCTACCCCTCCTACACGGGTGCCCAAGAGGCTGTTCGTTAAGGCTGAGTGGAGGCTTTACTCTTCCCTGGCAACCTTCAAACGTTTACCCGGTTGTAATGACCAGCTAGAATACCTTACAAATGTTATCCTTACTGCCACAGAACATTCCATTCCTCACATTTCCTCTTTTATCACACAGTCGCAGTCCTTGGTGGACTGAGGCGTGCCGTGACAGTTCGTGTGGGGAGATGTGTGCTCAACGTTTTTAGCCGTCATCCTATGATGGCAAACTGCAATCGTTATAAACAGTTGCAGGCACTCTGTCATTGCATTCTTTGGGATAGCAAAAAAGCTAACTTGACTTCACTCACTAGTTCCTGTAACAGTTCCACTACCTCTTCCATTGTTTGGGCCTGATGGTAGCAGATGTCCTAGTTGACCCTGTTGCTATCTCCAACACCTTGGACTACCATTTTTGGGAGATTTCGAGCTCCTCCCACTGTCACCCAGCCTTCCTCCATCTGAAACAAGTGGAGGTGGCTTTAGTGATGTCCTTATCTTCACATAATCATGATTCCTACAATGCTGCCTTTACTATGAGGGAGCTAGGTCACTCTCTCACTTCAGCCCAATCCTCTGCCCCAGGACCAGACAATGTTTACATTCAGATGTTGCTGCACCTTCCTCTTGTGGGCAAGCACTTTCTGCTTCATAAGTACAACTGCATCTGGTCAGTCGGCAGGTTTCCTAGATGCTGGTGTGAAGCCACTGTCATACCCATACCTAAACACAGTAAGGACAAGTTCCTTCCTTCTAGCTACCACCCCATTTCTCTCACCAACTGCTTTTGCAAGGTGATGGAACATATGATTCGTGCCTGTCTGGTATGGTGACTAGAATCTCGCCATTTACTAACCACTGCACAGTGTGGATTTAGAGCAGGCCGTTCAGTGGTTGACCATCTCGTCACTTTGCCCACCCTTGTCATACTGGTTTTATGTAGAAATTCTAGGCTGTGGCCGTGGTTTTCAGTTTGGAGAAACCCTAAGACACCTGCTCTACATGTGGGGCTTCTGTTGCCACATACCCTGTTTACTTCAGGAATTTTTAAAAGACAGAGCTTTCAAGGTACATGTGAGTTCTACCTTGTCGGACACCTTTATCCAGGAAAACGGTGTGACTCGGGGTTCTGTCGTAAGCGTCGTCCTCTTTGCTATTGCCATTAAACCTATAATGGTCTGTCTCCCACCAGGTGTCTCTGGCTCCTTTTCGTTGACATTTTGCCATCTACTGCAGTTCTCTATGGACTTGTCTCATTGAGCGGCATCTTCAGCGATGTCTCGATTGTCTTCACTCGTGGAGCATTGACTATGGCTTTAATTTTTCCACAGAAAAACCCATTTGTATGAATTTTTGGTGGCGCAATTGGTTTCTTCCACTGTCTTTGGGTCTTGGGCCTGTTGCTCTTCCATTTGTTGAAAATACAAAATTCCTGGGGCTCATAGGAAACTTTCTTGGTCCTCATATGAGTCTTACCTGGCAGCTCGCCGTACGCAGTCCCTCAATGTCCTACGTGTCCTCAGTGATGCTTCCTGGGGAGCAGATCGAACCACCCTCCTCCATTGTACCGGTCCCTTGTATGTTTGAAACTAGATTATGGATGTTCCATTTATGCATATGCACGTCTGAACCTTTTACACTGTCTCAATACTGTCCACTGTTGTGGCATCCATTTTACTACTGGCGCCTTTTACACTAGCCCGGTTGGGAGACTATGCAGAAGCTGCTGAACTACCACTGCCCTACCACCGTGACCACCTCAGCAGATATGCATGCTGTGTGTCTGCCATACATGGCCACCAATCCTATGCCACCTTCTTCGATGATTCGTTTGACCACTAGTATGGGGTGTGCCCCTCGTCAGTTGCCTTCTTGAGTTGCCTTTCGCCTCTTGCTCCGGCAGTTTAACTTCACGCTGCCTGCAACTTTTGTGGTGGGTGTGAACCCTTCACCACCTTGGCTTTGTGTGCTGGCCCGTGTTCACCTTGGCTTGCTTTATCACCTACAGTTTCATGATCTCTGTACGGAACTTCGCTATAGTACCATTGTGTACACTGATGACTCTCGGACTGACCTTGGTGTCAGCTGTACCTTCGTCATTGGCACTGACGTTTTTCAGTATTGGCTTCCAGAACACTGCTCAGTATTTACAGCAGAGCTTCTTGCCCTCTATCAGGCCATGCAATACGTCTGGCTACAGAGGCTTTTCAGTGGTGTCATCTGCATATCAGACATTTCAAATGACATACATAAAACTGAATATTCTGGGCGTATGAATTAAAAAACGCCTTTCATCACAAATGTTTGCGTTTTATTAAATACATGATACATTTCAGATCCTGTGGGTCCATCATCGGGTGTAACTTGTCTTAATACACAATTTATTTTTGCTTTTGAGTTAGGTGAAATGCATATTCCATATAATCGAAGAAAAGCATTTTTAACTTTTTAACACAATCATTCATTCACTTCTCCATCCTGTTCGTGCATACTATTTAATTCAAGGGACACATCTGCATACACATTTTTGTGTATCTACAGATCTGTGAAGTGTTTAAAAAATGTGTATGTAGATGTGTCCTTTGAATGAAGAGTAATGCATGAACAGGATGGAGAAACAAATGCCTGATAGTGTTTAAAATAGTTTTAAAGATTATGTGGAAAATGCATTTCACTCATTTAAGAGCAAAAGTAAATTGTGTATGAAGGCAAGTTACACTTGATGATTGGACTCACAGGGTCTGAAATCCATCTTGTATTTAATAAAATGCAAAAATTTGTGATGAAAGGCATTTTTAATTCATACTCCCAGAATATCCAGTTTGATGCATGTCATTTGGAATGTCTTCCTGTTGTACATTTCGTGTAAAAATATCAGGCATGTATTGTAATGCTGGCATACGTCTATTCCATATTGGTAGTTTAAAGATGCCTTTGTGATTGTAGGAAAATAAATTTTTGGTGATAAACTAGCAAGATTTGAAAAATGTGAACACGATTATGTTGGTTAGAGGTGAAGGTACTCGTGCAAAAGTATATCCATTTTAAATGTGAATATCTTGTGGAATGTGTCAATGATTTGTACATACCAACCAAGTTTTATTTCATTGCTTTTGAAGAAAACTTTAAAGGTGATCTGCACATCCATGATACATTGGTGAAACATCTGCCAAATTTCTAAGATGTGGTTTGGTGCTCCTTCTCATAATTTGATTTGCTGCATATAAACTTTCTAACAATTTTTTGGACAAGGATCAGTGTGATGTTAAAATGGTAAGACCTCATGCTCGGAGGATACAGCTTGGTAACATGAATTGTGTGTTACTGGAACCCACTGCAGTTTTTGTCTTCATCTCTGAATAGTTGTCACAGTGATAATGTTTCAGGCCAACAATGACCACAGTCACATCATTAATGGTTGTGTGTTTGCGTTGTATATCCATATTATTACTTGTTAAATATAAAAACAAAGATGAGGTGACTTACCGAACGAAAGCGCTGGCAGGTCGATAGACACACAAGCAAACACAAACATACACACAAAATTCAAGCTTTCGCAACAAACTGTTGCCTCACCAGGAAAGAGGGAAGGAGAGGGAAAGACGAAAGGATGTGGGTTTTAAGGGAGAGGGTAAGGAGTCATTCCAATCCCGGGAGAGGAAAGACTTACCTTAGGGGGGAAAAAGGGACGGGTATGCACTAGCACACACACATATCCATCCACTCATATACAGACACAAGCAGACATGTATGTTTGTGTTTGTTTGTGTGTCTATCGACCTGCCAGCGCTTTCGTTCGGTAAGTTACCTCATCTTTGTTTTTATATATAATTTTTCCCACGTGGAATGTTTCCCTCTATTATATTGATATCATTAATTTGAATCCAATTATTACTTGTTAACATTGATGTATTGTACTTGCCTGTAGACAGAATTCTTAATGCTATTGAAACAACATTACTAACTGGTTGAGCAAATGAATTACTCCACATATTTGATTTCTTGTCAAAAGTTTGGGCAATTTTGCAACAACATTGCTCAGTCTCTACTTTTTATTCTACTCATGAAGCACCAGTGTTCAAATTTCAGTTTTTCATCCAGATAACGTTGTAAATGTAGCCTGAACCTTAATAGTAGGTATGGAACTAGCTTTTGGCACTGAAAGTTTGCCAGTTGATGTCACTTGAAAGCTTGGATTACATGCCCATATTTTTTTATAAAATGCTTGGATTCTGCTATGTTCAGAGATATGGTGGCAGCTTAACTTTTCTGTTGGAGCACCACATTCCTGCTGCTTGGCATTTATGTTTCTTTGACAAGTTACAGAAGTCATTGGTTGTATTAACACTTCAGGGTGAATTGAGTAATCATGTGTTTCATAATTAAAGTTCCTCAGTTTCTACTTATCTACTGTATATCCTGCAGCTAAAGTGTGGAAACTAATCCTGGCATGCAACATATGAAAATGTAGATCCCAAGTAATAAAAGATGAAGGGCATGGCTGGTAACAATTCAGTGGCTCTAGATTTATCCCACTTATTTCTGTGTAAATTTCTTAAGTGTTGTAGAGATTGAATTGACTTGATTGAATTATTGTGGTGACCTGTTGGATGCTTTTTAATTTTCTGTGCTGTCCTCAGTTTCTTAGTGGTAAAGTCAAGGACTTGGATACTTCATATGGCTTCCTTTATGGGAAATTCGCAAAAAAAAAGTATTTTCACATGAAGTTCTGGATTATTATAGTATCCTTAAGAGGGAGTGTTTCTGCAAATAAAATGTCATAACTGGTGATGAGCTGTAATGTCTTGCCAACAATTGGCACTATTCATTGCATGAAGTTGAAAATCATTTAAGAAAATTGTTAAGTTGGCATGTGGCTCCCACAACTATTGGAAGTTTTCTCCATGTGCATTTTCTACATCTACATCTACATCTACATTGATACTCCGCAAGCCACCCAACGGTGTGTGGCGGAGGGCACTTTACGTGCCACTGTCATTACCTCCCTTTCCTGTTCCAGTCGCGTATGGTTCGCGGGAAGAACGACTGTCTGAAAGCCTCCGTGCGCGCTCTAATCTCTCTAATTTTACATTCGTGATCTCCTCGGGAAGTATAAGTAGGGGGAAGCAATATATTAGATACCTCATCCAGAAACGCACCCTCTCGAAACCTGGCGAGCAAGCTACACCGCGATGCAGAGCGCCTCTCTTGCAGAGTCTGCCACTTGAGTTTATTAAACATCTCCGTAACGCTATCACGGTTACCAAATAACCCAGTGACGAAACGCGCCGCTCTTCTTTGGATCTTCTCTATCTCCTCCGTCAACCCGACCTGGTACGGATCCCACACTGATGAGCAATACTCAAGTATAGGTCGAACGAGTGTTTTGTAAGCCACCTCCTTTGTTGATGGACTACATTTTCTAAGCACTCTCCCAATGAATCTCAACCTGGTACCCGCCTTACCAACAATTAGTTTTATATGATCATTCCACTTCAAATCGTTCCGTACGCATACTCCCAGATATTTTACAGAAGTAACTGCTACCAGTGTTTGTTCCGCTATCATATAATCATACAATAAAGGATCCTTCTTTCTATGTATTCGCAATACATTACATTTGTCTATGTTAAGGGTCAGTTGCCACTCCCTGCACCAAGTGCCTATCCGCTGCAGATCTTCCTGCATTTCGCTACAATTTTCTAATGCAGCAACTTCTCTGTATACTACAGCATCATCTGCGAAAAGCCGCATGGAACTTCCGACACTATCTACTAAGTCATTTATATATATTGTGAAAAGCAATGGTCCCATAACACTCCCCTGTTGCACGCCAGAGGTTACTTTAACGTCTGTAGACGTCTCTCCATTGATAACAACATGCTGTGTTCTGTTTGCTAAAAACTCTTCAATCCAGCCACACAGCTGGTCTGATATTCCGTAGGCTCTTACTTTATCAGGCGACAGTGCGGAACTGTATCGAACGCCTTCCGGAAGTCAAGAAAAATAGCATCTACCTGGGAGCCTGTATCTAATATTTTCTGGGTCTCATGAACAAATAAGGCGAGTTGGGTCTCACACGATCGCTGTTTCCGGAATCCATGTTGATTCCTACATAGTAGATTCTGGGTTTCCAGAAATGACATGATACGCGAGCAAAAAACATGTTCTAAAATTCTACAAGAGATCGACGTAAGAGATATAGGTCTATAGTTTTGCGCATCTGCTCGACGACCCTTCTTGAAGACTGGTACTATCTGTGCTCTTTTCCAATCATTTGGAACCCTCCGTTCCTCTAGAGACTTGCGGTACACGGCTGTTAGAAGGGGGGCAAGTTCTTTCGCGTACTCTGTGTAGAATCGAATTGGTATCCCGTCAGGTCCAGTGGACTTTCCTCTATTGAGTGATTCCAGTTGCTTTTCTATTCCTTGGACACTTATTTCGATGTCAGCCATTTTTTCAACAATTTGCCAAAATATCAGGGTCACTTATTTCAGTGTTACCTGTTGGGCAAGTACAGTAATGATGTAGTACTGTTTACACTCCCATCACATGATCTGCAGTTGTGGTGCAGTAATAATTTGATGTTGAACTGCCAGTGCATGTCATACCATTTATCTGCTGCAGTTACTGCAGCCGGGTGTTCCTGCTGCTTGTATAACTCACCTGAATGCTTGCAAACTACGGAACATAAAAGCTAAAATTAAGCTGTTTATACAGTAATGGTGTGTATATTACGATATGCAAAATCAGGTTTGTTATGGTAAGGAAATAAATGCTGTCAGGTAAATAAAAATGGAAATTTTCTTATGTACACATCTTCTTGCACATTAAATGAATAAAACTGAAACACTCGTTTCTTTAGAGAAGACTATTTTCATAAAAGGAAAAATACCTAGAAGTGTATTTGGGGTAGCCCACAAATCTGAAGCATCATTCATTTCTTGCATGCCACCCGCCCCCTCCCTATCTGTTGGGCCTAAAAACGTGACATTTTGCATAAAAAAGTGACATACATCCTTATAATTTTGTGGGTCTGTTAATATTTAGTACAAGTAAAAATTATATAATCAAAGTAAGAGATGTTTGAATATCAGCTGCATACTGGTACTCCATTTGTAGGTGCTAGAAAGGGCACATGGCAAAGGTCACATTGTAAAAGGTGCAAAGATTGGTGAAAATTTATGCTGAACACACACACTGTTATGCTTCTTATAGATTTTTTTGTATTTTATGAACATAGGACTAACATTAGATGAAAGGCATTTTCATGTATTTAGACAAGCAATTTGAGTTAATATCTTGCACCCCTTTCCTGTATACCTCTGCTGCTTGGGGCATTCCAGTCAGACTTTAAATTTTGCCCAATGCCTTCAGGTTAATTGTCCTGCAGTTCTAAGAACATTTACAAATAAAAATACTGTTTTTGGAAGTGATTTCCACAATATAAAAAGGATGTATTGTTTTGGCACAATTGGTTCAATTAAGTGTTTAATTTGCTCTACTTGAAATGAGTACATATAAATGTGATATTTCAGTTATGAATTTATAATTAAATATGAAATTACTGGTTTTATGCCTATTCTAAGTTATGTTGCTTGTTACAAGTAATGATGATCACTTTTTCCAGGTTCAGCTTTCGATGTCTGCTGATGTTCCTTTAGTTGTGGAGTATAAAATAACAGATATGGGCTACATCCGTTACTATCTGGCACCTAAGATTGAGGATGACGAGAATAATTAATACGTACTTGAAGGCCGTGTTAAGTTTTTGTGTCTGTTTTAAAGTAACTCAGGAAAAGTCTTTTATGAAGTTTTTATGATCATGTTTGCCTGTGTATTATAGCTGCTTATGTGTGGAAGGAAAAGTGAATAGCAGTTTTAGTACAGCTGGATTTAATAATATTCAAAGATAATTATTTTAAAGAATTTTTCAACTGTGAATCTCGCGGTAATGTACTGGTATTACATATTTCACCCTTTGTGAAGTAATAAACTTTGTAATTTATGTAGCTGGCTTTTCTACAGTCAAATAAATTTTTATACAAAACATTTTCTGGTATATCTATTTGTCAACACTTAAAGACAGGATGTCATAAACTTAAATAGTTGATTTGATATTTTAAATACATTTTATATCTACATTCAAATATAATATAAACAATATTGTGAAATCTTGAAGGAATGAACTTGCTTTATTATTTATTTACTGGTGTTCTAAGTTAAGCAATAGAGGGTACTTCACAAATCACAAAGTATGCAACTATTTTTAAAAAACTGAAATCAAAATGGACAAAAGACCATACACAATTTCAGAATGACCAAACCATTTAAACAAACTTCATTACTGTGTAAAGTTTACAGTAATGTAAGAGTGTCAGAACATGTTAAAATCTTGTTGTAAAACTTTGTTTTTGCTTGGATTCAGGTATCCTGAACTTTATTCACTGTCTGTTGACTGATTAAATGGCAACTTACCAGTTGTAAATATAACACTTTGATACAAAGGAATGTTCAATGTGGAAACACATTTCACTACATAGGAAGAAATACTTATTTTTATAACCCAAATCATTGGATAATATTGGAATCTGCATTATGGTAATTTATCAATATCAGAAACCTTTTAACAAGATATGATGTTTAGGACCAATTATTTCATTTTAGAAACAGTGCAATACAGCACTATAACAACTACTCATTTTAAAATGTTTCTTATGAAAGATTTGCATGCAAAACATTTCTATTTTCCATTCACATTTGTATTTTGAGATAACAATACAAATAATGCTGCAAGAAGGTGTTCCATAATTTTACATAGTCATTGCCTTTCAGGGATATGTTGCTAAAGATTTGTCATTTAATCATTGGTATACTACTTAGATTACTCATAAGTACACAGCAAATGATTTGATATGTTTCTTTAGTCCATAGCAGATGGGCTGACAATTTGATCATGCAATGTTCGTAGGTGCCGTAATAGGTTGCTTTTAACATTGAACCCTTTAGTGCACACAGCACACACATAAGGTTTTTCACCTGTGTGGGTGCGTTTGTGGATTACCATTGATGCACGTGATGGGAAAGTTTTGGCACAAACTGGGCAGCGCTTCCGATCACCTGGAAAAAAGAAACCTTTTTTTAAGATTTATTATGAATAAAGCAAGTTCAGTACTCAATATGTGTCCCTGATTTATTAATTAATCGTGATGTGCCCAAATCATTGCCACGAGAAACCATTTCAAATGCCAATTACATATGTAACTGATATCATTCATGCCTTATAAGATGTTTCATGGTGTGCACTGCTCATACCATTTCTGTTCTATGAAAGTGATGGTATGTACTAACTCAACACTGATCTCTGAATTTTATGTCAAAGTTTACATAGCACCTGTAATGAAATTTATCACTAGGCCAGATAAGTTGTCTGGCCAGTTAGTTACAAGTGCTATCTGTGGCTGGCGCAAGTTGTTGTTCCCAACAGTTCTTACCACCAACAAACGCATGGAAGCATATTTTTGGACCTATCTGCCAACCAAAGGAACTATAAATCTGAACAAAAAGCACCAGAAAAATAGCAAAAGAAAACAATGGCTTTAATTCCACATTTAGCCAACAAAATTTATGCTAAAAGATTACGACAATGAAAAAAAGAGAGAACTTAGCCTTCCAAAACCACATTATAATCAAACAGCTCAGTTGTCATACTACACTGGGGGAAATGTTAAGATAAAATCAAACTTGCATTTCAAATAACCAATCTGAGAATAAGCTTCAGAACACACTACACAGTAATCAAACTTGCATTTCAAATAACCAATCTGAGAATAAGCTTCAGAACACACTGCACAGTATGGTCATGAATTTGTCGTTCCCTAGAACAATTCTTTAAACTTACCCATTTAGGTGGTTTTTAAGTTAAAATAAGTGTGAGAAAATACACATAGGAAAGAAAGGAAGAAATTTCAAAACAGTTCAGAAAATATCTTACTCTCACTGGCATAAACCTACCTTCATGTAGCTCACATCTGAAAAAACAAACACACATCCAGTAACTTGACACAATGCCTGTCAATTGCAACCACCTCTGAAAATGGTTTGCTAAATATTTTGGAAGAAAAAGAAACTGTCACATCTGACAAAACATCCTGCCATTATTTTGAACAGACTGACTTAAAAAACCAAAAATTTCACCAACATTCTTCTAAACCTCTAGTGCTGAAATACAGTCCTTAGTTAGCAATTTAACACAGATAATGCAATTTAGAAATGTAATTAGATTTATAATGTGATGAAACTATCGCAAGAAGACAAATGCATGGCTAAAATGGAATAAAGACAAGAATGTGGAAAACAGGAAAAGATTCTTTGAAATGAGAAAAGAAACTTCTAAACTGACTGGGAACACTAAGAAAAATTATAATAAAAATAAAGACAACGCCTTCAAACTGAGCATACTAGAAATTTCTATGAGAATTTGGGAAGAAACTTAAGTAAATATTTTCTGCCAAACCTTCACTTTAATACCCAAAATGAGAACACAGCACATAACCAAGAAAACTGTGACTTTGGAGAAAATAATTTCAAATTTTAGTAATCCATGACTGTCTGGAAACAAGGTTAAGTTCACACTAGAATGCACTCAGTACCATGACACCCATCTTCTGATACAAGGTGAAATCGAATAACTCAAAAGCGAAAAAGCACCTTGGGAGGATTCCATAACTGCAGAACTTAGGAAATACTCAAATAACAAATTTCTGGGCTAACTAACCTGTATCATCCAAATTATTTGACTAACAAAAGTGCTTGGAGACTGGAAGACAGCCTTAATCCACCCACTGCCCAAAGCACATGACAAAATTTATTGAACAAATATAGAGGCATTTCTCTCCTACCAACTGCCAACAAAATCTTTATCGATTATGGCAAAACAACTCGACCCTCAAATTTGTGAAAATCAATGTGGTTTTATAAAGACTAGATCATGTTCAGAACAGATTCTCAACATAGTCAATAATAATGTATCTGAAAAGATGATCTAAAACTTTTTGTTGACTTCAGGAAACCTTAATGACTCCGTCTGTAGGACGTCTGTCTGGAATTCTCTACAAACTAGATTCAGTGTTATTTTAATTAAAGCTGTGATTTCACTAACAAACACTAATTCTAAAGTGAAAATTCTCGAAATTTCCATATCAAAACTAGTCAGACTAGGTGATAGTCTCTTCCTGACACTCCCTTAACTGTTTTCAAACAGCCTTTACTACGCATACGTGAAGGTAAAGTACTTGGCAATGTCATAAATGACAAAACTCAAAATAATATCACAAAATTCAACAAATTGACGAATTTCTTATTGGAAGTAGATTTCATATTTTTCTTGTGAATGGATTAGGGTGCAAAAGTGAAGAAATTTGTAGCATTAATCTAAGTAATTATAAAACTGTCAGTGTGTATTGTATGAAGCAATGTAGTGGTGGTGGTATTTATGTCAAAAATAATGTCCAGTGCGAAAAAAATTGACTGGGTAGATAAATTTGCATGTGAGATGGTTTCTGAAATAGCTTCAATAAGAATAAAGCTCGGAATTAGCAGTTTAGTAATAGCTAGCCTGTATAGACCCCCTAACAATAAAATGGAAGATTTCTTTTGTCATTTGCAGGAACTAGTTCATAAATTTTCAACTTGTAAAACACAGACTATAATACTAGGTGATGTGAACATTAACTCCTTAACTAATAGCATACATTATCTTAGATATATTGATATGTTACAGTCCTATAATTAGACCCATGTGAATTTAACATCAACAAGAATAACATATGACTCTCAGACATGTAATGACCACGTTATTACAAACTTAAGCAAGGGAGACCTTGAGTTAGAACCATTAAGAACTACATTTCAGATGATAGTGCATTATTCCCAGAGCTCCATACAGACAAAGAAATAGTTATCTCATACATTAAAGGAAACCCTGGCACACACAAACTGGAATCAGGTGGGCCCATATGAAACAGAAGATATTAATGGAAACTGGGACAAATTAATAAAAAAAAAAAAAAAAAAAAAAAAAATAACCCATAATCAAGCATGCTCAGTGGTCAAAAAAACTAAGGAAAACTGACCGTTCCAAGAATCTTAAACTTCCCCCTAACGTGATAAAATTAAAGGAAGATATGAAGGACTTGGATATTCTTTTTAGAGATACCAAAATGCAGTACTTCCAATCTAAATACAAAGCCAGTATAAAACTACAGGGAAGCACTTATGACATTAAAAGCACGGATGAGGCAATCCAGCAACATTAGCAAAACAGCATGGAATATAGTAAACAAAGAAAGCAGGGGAAGTGACAATGCAGTGTGCGATAATATAAAAATAAAAGGCAATGGAAAAATTGCTGAGTGACCCAAAGGATGTATGTAAGAGATTCATAGACCAATTTGGTAAGATGAGTAGGGAGGATGTGATTGACCCACCACAGGTGCTAAATCTCAATAATTCATTGTTCCTGAGGTGTGTTACAGAATTGGAAGTCCTGAAAACCATTTCAAACTTAAAAGCAAATACATCTGATGGCTGGGATGACATCTCAGCCAAATTTCTGAGACAATGCAGTGATCTACATCTACATGAATACCTTGGCAGAGGATTCATCAAACCACTTTACAATAATTCTCTATTGTTCCAATCTCGTACAGCACGCAGAAAAAACAAACATATATCTGTCCGTGCGAGCTCTATTTCCCTTATTTTATTATTATGATCGTTTTTCCCTATGCAGGCTGGCGTCAACAAAATATTTTTGCAGTCGGAGTAGAAAGTTGTTGATTGAAATTTTGTGAGAATATTCCGCTGCAATGAAAACTGGCTTCGTTTTAATGATGCCCACCCCAAATCCTGTATCATTTCAGTGACACTCTCTCCCCTATTTCGCGATAATACAAAATGCGCCCTTCCTTGAACTTTCTCAATGTACTCCATCAGTCCTATGTGGTAAGGATCCCACACTGCGCAGCAGTATTCCAAAAGAGGATGGACAAGTGTAGTGTAAGCAGTCTCTTTAGTAAATCTGTTACATTTTCCAAGTGTCCTGCCAAAAAAAAGTCTTTGGTCAGCCATCCCCATAATATTTCCTATGTGTCCCTTAACTGTAATTCCAATGAAGTTAGATGAATTTATGGTCTTTTGATATGTCGGATTTTTTGTCTAATCGAAGTTTCATGGATTCCTTTTGGCACTCATGTGGATGATCTCATATGTTTTGTTTTTTAGGGTCAATTGCCAATTTTTGCATCATACAGATATCTTTTCTAAATTGTTTTGCAATTTGTTTTGATCTTCTGATGACTTTACTAGTCAATAAGCAACAACAGCATCTGCAAACAACCTAAGATGGCTGCTCAGATAGTCTCCTAAATTGTTTATATAGATAAGGAACAGCGATGGGTCTATAGCACTACCTTGGGGGACACCAGAAACCACTACTGTTTTACTCGTCGACTTTCCGTCAATTACCACGAACTGTGACCTCTCCGACAGGAAATCATGAATCCAGTCGCATAACTGAGACGATATTCCATAAGCAAGCAATTTCAGTACAAGCCTCTTGTATGGTACAATGTCAAAAGCCTTCTGGAAATCTAGAAATGTTTTCTAAAGCCGTGTTGACTGTGTGTCAGTATACCATTATCTTCAATAGACAATTCTGTTTGAGGTAATGTGTAATATTTGAATACAGTATATGTTTCCAAAATCCTGCTGCATATCAATGTTAATGATATGGGCCTGTAACTTAGTGGATTATTCTTACTACCTTTCTTGAATACTGGTGTGACCTATGCAACTTTCCAGTCATCGGGAACAAATCTTTTGTACAACGAACGAATGTATATGATTGTTAAGTATGGAACTATTGTATCAGCATACTCTGAAAGGAATCTAACTAGTATACAGTCTGGACCAGAAGACTTGCTTTTGTTAAGTGATTTAAGATGCTTCACTACTTCAACAATATCTATTTCTACATTAATCATGTTTGCAGCTCTTCTTGATTCAAATTCTGGAATATTTTCTTCATCTTTGGTGAAGGAATTTCGAAAAGCTGTGTTTAGTAACTCTGCTTTGGCAGCGCTGTCATTGATAGTATTTCCATTGCTATCGCACAGAAAAGTAATTTATTGTGTCTTGCCACTAGCATACATTACATCCGACGCAAATCTCTCTGGATTTTCTGCCAGGTTTCAAGCAAAGTTTCATTGTGGAAACTACTATAAGCATGTTGCATTGGCTTAATAAAGCCATTACAACATTTAATAAACAGCTCTTTCAGCTATGGGTCATTTCCTTAAGTTTTTAAAAGTCACTGAAATAAGAGATTGGTGCATAAAAAGGGAATAGCTACTGGTATACAAAATTACACGCCTATTTCATCAACATCAGTATTTAGTAAGTTGTTGGTCAGACTACTACTTGATCAACTTAAACGATTTTTCTGCAAGTACAATTTACGAAAAGCCCCCTCAGCAGGGTTTCGGGAAGGGTAGATCTACAGTAACAGCTCCAGCAATATTTTTTCAAGTGGTATTGGATAAACTCAACCTATCCAAGGCCTTTGACTCTGTAAATTATTCCATTCTTCTATATAAATTAGAAACTTACGGAGTCAGAGGAGTGCCATCAGATTTGTTAAGATCCTACCTTGTTGACAGGAGACGTGTTAAGCTGTATCATACAACTGGTGGACATGCATAAACAGTAAAATCATCTTATAAAATTCTTAACTGTGGAGTCCCTCAGGGATGCATTATCAGGTTTCTTTCTGTTTGTTGCATACATCAATCATATAATAAATCCACAAAATGCAAACCTAATAAATTATGCTGATGGTACCTCCTTCATAAGCTGGGGCTCTACAAAACAGGTAGCAGTGGAAAATAATGCAGAGAACATTAGCCTCGCCGTACAATATCTGACCAAAAACAAATTGGCACTAAATAAGAACTAGACAATTCTGATGGAGTTTCTGCTAAATTATAAATCAAAACAAGTGGACACTGAACCGGAGTTGTCAGTTGAAACAATTGTTATTATAAATTCCTGGATATTATAGTAGATGAACATCTTACATGGAAGGAGCACATCAGTAATATGCATTAAAAACTCTCCTGTTACAGCTATCTGCTAAAATGCCTTTCTAGCAGAACAGAGCCACCTATCTTGAGACACACCTATTTTGGACTCATACACTCCCATCTACAATATGGTATTGAGACTTGTGTCAGGGCATCAATGGTATACATGGATAGGGCTTTCAGAGCCCAGAAAAGAGCAGTTAGGATAATAGCTAACATTAGTAAACATTAGTCCTGTAGAGACTACCTCATTACGTATAACAGACTAACAGTGTATTCATCGTATGTTCTCAGGACTATACTGTTTATAAAAGAAAATTTGGAGCATGGCGTAATCAACAGTGAGATCCATAATTATAATACAAACAAAAAGAGAGGATTGCCACTTAAAGTTAGTAATAACAGAGCAACATATCATAGTACATTTTCTGCTGGAAGACTTTTTATAACAGGCTGCCAAGTAATAAAAAACTGTTAAATGAAGACATTTAAGACAAAATTAAAACAACTGTTAATTGATAAATGTTTGTAGTCCATCAAGGATTTTTAATGTTGTGCATAATTTATCTTTATTTCTAAGCTCTTATTAATGTCCGTGTTCATAAACAGACCATGTCCACGACTGTAAAAGTTATTATGGACTGGAAATCACAAAAGGAAAATTTTGGGTCCAGGAAAAAGTAGACACAATCCAGAAGATGTCATAATAAAGAACTTTACACACTGAAAAAAATTGCAGATATGATTAGAAAAATAAAAATAGCTTTCTACGGCCACATGCAAAGGATGAATCCCAACAGAGTGACAGATAGACTATTCACTTACTTTGGTAAACTAAAAATTGATAACACATGATGCAAGGAAGTTGGAAGGAACATGGACGAACTTCGATTACTCCAAATTAGTACTACCACTCAGAAATAAGTTAGATTTCCACGACAAACCCAAGAAGAAGACTGGAGCCATTTGGTCAGAAACAAGAAGAGAGAAATGTGGGGAAAAAAACAAAGGAGAACCAGTTGAAAAAACTGTAGACCATAGCGACTCATTTGTAAAAGAAGAGGATGAGGAGAAGAGGAAATAAACAACTCAGTCATATCTTTGGATATTAAGCACATCACCACTGACAAGTACATAAGATCCATAATTAATATGCTAATTAAAACTCGTAGTTAGATAATTATATGACTGTTACTGGCAAATGTCTTTGGCATGTGCTAAATAAAAGGCAAGTTAAATTACATAAAAAAGCAGCAGTCACATTAAGTAATATGAAACACTACACTACAGATAAATGTATTTTGAAAGATATTTTGTCTTTTGCAATGCAGATACCACTAACAATGGACACGCACCTGATATTTTTCCAGCAATAAATAAATAAAATTAATATCTAACAATGGAAAGTCCAGATTGGAAAATCAATAAAAAGAAAATGACAGATTGCTACTCACTGTAAAGATGACATGTTGAGTTGCAGACAGGCACTATGAAATGACTTCAGCCAAAGCTTTCCTCAGAAAAGAAAGGAAGAAACACACACATTCAACCAAGCAGGCATACCTGAGGCTATCTACATTCACTCTGACTGGACTGGCAGTATTAAGACAGGCAGTTCGGCTAGAGCGGCTGGAGGTAGTAGACATGTTCAAGAGATATGCCTGCTTGTGTTTTGTGTGTGTTTTCCTTTCTTTTCTGGAGAAGGCTTTTGCTGAAACCTAAGTGTTTAACAGTCTTTTTGTTGTGCCTGCCCACAATGCAGCGTTTCATCTTTATGATGAGTAGCAATGTATCCTGTAATCTGTATTGGGCAGCATATGCAAATGAGTATGACTAATTTCCAAAAGTTGTACAGAACTGGAGAAGAAAAATTTCATATTTTGAATGGCAATGTTAGACAGTTTGAATCTGCCTCAAGACCAACACACATAAATCCTGTACTGTTGTCAGTCACATTTTTTATCTAACGCTTTAGTTGCAATGGAGTCTACAGTAACCATAAATACTCTGAATGGTAACTCTGGCATTTGATAGATTAAAGTTGAGTAGAGAGTTGTCATGCAGACAATTTGTATAAGTCATCAGAGTTCAAATTCCCCCAAGGAATGTAGTTTGTAAAGCATGGCAGTCTTGATAATGATTGAAAAAGAACACACTTCGTACACTGTGATGGCAGTGTGGACACTTTACTATTCCAGGAGACCAGTTTCAAGAGTCTTACGCTGCCATCATCTGAGCTTATAAAACTTTTTATAAAATTGCTGTGTTACACTACATGAAGTCAAAGCATAATAGGCACTCCCCACATATACACGTCTTCATAAAAATCCCCTTGATAAAATGCACACACATTGTAAAATGCATACTGTCCATGCACATTGGTGATGAATGTGGTACTCACAAGCTTGACGCTGACTGGATTTTTATCAAGACATGTACACATGGGGAGTGCCTTTTATGCTTTGTCTTCATGTAATGTAACATGGCAATTTTATAAGTTGCATAAGACCCGATGATGGCAGCATAAGATTGCAATTAAACCCAGTAATACAATATAATAGTGTTTAAACTGGCTACTGTGGCTGTTGTATTAAAATTTTGACATTGTAATGGCCAGAGATTTCATCTGCATGCACATATTAAACTATTCTTTGACTGCTGCAGCAATGTATTTGGAAGTGTTATTTTGAAGATGCAAGTGTTCTGTTTCACTACAGAAACATAGTAGCCAAAAATGATTTACCTATCTTCTCCCAGTAAAACCATAACAGAACCCATCGAAAATGGATATGATTACCCAAACAACTAAAGAAACTCCAACATGATTTACAATTGAAGAAGACTGGTAGAGATTACTCACTTTAACTGCTGTTGCCCAAATGTAAAACAGGCTAGCAATTGAACAGAGTAAAAAACCCTCTAACCTATGCTACTGTTTGACATTGGTTAGGATTGTATGTTTTGTGCCCCATACATCACTGTGATTCAGCATTCTATCATATCCGATGTTAGCTAGTTGTCAGTTAATGGTGGCCTGGCAATGAAGACTGGCACTTAATAAAAATAAATACTTGAATTTTTTGCCCTCCAATAATAAAGCAGTATAAAGAATTTGAAATAAGCAATGCCACATACTGCAGCAAACAGTTGGTGTTTTCTCCATAGCTGTACAACATAAAACTTGGAAATTCTTTGTGTCAATGATATGGTTACTGAGAAAAGCCACAAAACTGTCGGTTTTCCATTGTCCAAATGTGACCTGAATATTGGAATAAACCTGTACAAAAATTAATATATATTTCCAGGAGCACAATATCATAGGGGGAAACACAGAAAATCTGTAGAAACTTGCAGTTGATTCATTTCAAACAATTACTACCAAAGTTTGCAACAGGACAGTAAAGCAACGTAAAAGTATATTGGAACTATAGGTCTCAAAAACATCAAATTACAAGTGCTCCCACTTCTGAAAAGCAGTGATGACTGAAGAATTGCTCTGAGATGAATGTGATGGGTCCCTGTGTGATAAGTTTTCCACTTCCATTATTCTCGCATTCTTATTGGCATGGGAAGATTACATGTTTTTAATTGTGTGTACTGAGAAGTGTATGAGTATGTGTACAGTCCTTTACTGAGTAAAAAATTTGCTCCAAAAAACTAAACACAGTTGCCATTTCTTTGGTTGCCAGAGAAGTCAAGTTTGCTTACCCCTCTCCTCTCCACAACGTCTTTGTATGTGAGGAAGATTCCTTCTGTGCCTTGCACCTGAACCATTTTTAGAAGGCATGCAGAAAACTTGTGCAAGTAGTGAATGCAATAATTCAAAGTGTCTCAATGAGTACCAAGTAGAAACCACACACTGATCCCAAAACTATTGAAAAAGCTGAATGTGTTGAGCATTACACTGGATTAATAACAGCAGAAATTCCAAGATAATATGTACAATTAATTGAATTTCTGTGAAGTCATATTATTGGTATGTAGGAAGAGGAAAGGTTCTGATCAATTAGCTAATGCATTTGCTGTGAGGTGTCAGGTTGTTCAGGGAAGTTTCACATGTTCATCAACTTCGATCCTCATGGTGGTGGCATGCAGGTTTCCTCATGGATGCCAATATTGTACCTAGAGGTCAGCTGGGATCATCAAGAACCATTTGGCAGTGCCTGGACTCATTTCCAAATTGTGTTGAAATTACTTGAACTGAGCTGAAAGATAATCTACTTTTAGTTCTGCCATGTGTTCCATGGTCCAATTGTCAATATTCAGACAAAAGTTCACAAATTATCTCAACATTTTCATCTGTTTGGGCGGCTGACTAACATCTGGAACAATGTTCTGTCCTCAAATGACATACACCATTCTTGAAGCACGAAAACCATTTGTACATTCTAATTTTTCCTATAACTTAATATTTGTAAACTGTTTTCAACATCCTGTTTCTGTGACATTTTTTCCTGAGCAGGAAACACAATTTCTCAACTGCGGGGAAAAAAAACAAGTGTGAGGGAGAGACAACACCAGACGTCTTCCCCTTTATACGTCTGGGACACATGCAGCCTCAGAAACAACTTCAGGCAGAGGTCACAAAGAACACTATTTTGTAAGATGACACCTGGCACCTCCATGATGATCCCTTTGCAATCCTTTTGGTTTCAGTTTTCACAAGGTATTGTAATTGCCTAATAAAATCTTACCATACGTGTATGACCCAGTGAATATGACCATATATGATGTGTAACCAGTATAACGTGTGAAAAAAACTCATTCGTGTGACACCATTGCTGCTTCAGGGTGCTCATTTTCCATTTGCATATTTTAGAATTTGGTCTCCCAGTGTGTCTAACCTCAATAGGGATTACATTAAACAGAGAATGACGATTCCATTTTTCTTGCTTGTGGAGACACACATTCTTCACTCCACAGTGATTGTTACAATACGTATACAAGGACAGGAGTTTCCTCTGTCTGTCCCCTGCTCTTCAAAAGTGACAAAGTCAAAAAGCCTCTGTAATCTTGTACTTCTGAAGAAATAAAACATGTTTTGGCCTGCTTTACATCATTTGCGAATGTGTACATTTAACTAGTGTTTTAGTGCACTTCCATCATGACAGTTGTTTGCAATAAAGTACCATATTAGCTATGAGTCATTATGATGAAATCATCCACACACCAATATCAAACTATGGGCACTTGAAAATTGAAAATATAACATACCTGTGAATCTGTGGCCATCTCGGATATTAGTGGCACACCTGTTGGTAGCAGCGAGCTGCTCATCTGTGTGCTCCTCCTGGATGTGTCGCACCCATACACCTGGAGTGTCAAACACTTGCTCACAAAGCTCACATTTCAATGGTGGAAATTCAGGACCATCTTCATTGCCCTGTGTGTCGTATTCACCATATTACAGTTGTTTTACATTAGTTTTGTCATTCTTTTTGCCAAAAACTCTTAATATGAGGGACATTTCATAAATAATGCACACTATTTTTTTTACTTACATGTTTATTTCTTTCCAATATCTCTCTACAGCCCTTCGATATGGCCTCCCTGCTTCTCTATGACTGAATCTCAATGTCTTGGAGGCTCTATTATTCCATCCAGGACACCCCTGCTGCTCATCTGTTGAATGGTTCAGGTGATGGTGGTAGAAAGCTCTTCCAGAGAAAGATAATGATGTCCGTGCATAGGTTTCTCTCAACTTCGGAAACAAACTGAAGTCTCGTGGACTCATGTCTGGGCCGTAGCGAGGATGCAGCAACACTTCCAATCCGTATTTGTGCAGTTTTTGGGCTACAACATTGCCAATATGTGAGCGAGCATTGTCGTGGGGAATGAGTGGCCCAGCCTTGAGAGCAACTGAGCAAAAATCATCATTTGCTAGATCTTTGAGCACGGTGAAATTTTTTTCGATGTGGATAATCTGAAGCCCTCTACTCATTGGACTGTGATTTCAACCCTGGTTGAAAGGCTCTAATCCATTTTTCATCAATAGTGACAATTTGACACAAGAATCCTTGAGCTTCACAGTTGAATCATTGTTTGAGCAACACTGCAATGTCCATGCGTTTCTGTTTCTCTTCAGCAGCCAAACATTGAGGGACCCATCTCGCAGAATTTTATCTCTTCAAATTATCTGTCAGAAAACAGAATACCGATGTTGGGGGAATTACATGGGTTCAGAGAGTTCCTCATAAGTTGCACCGTGATCTTCTTCCAGAGCATCTGCCTGAAGTTTCACAATTAGTTCATCTGTTGTCTTTTTGACCTTCCAGGTCTTGGATTATCATCAATGCTCATATGACCACCATAAAAACCAATAACCCAACGTGAAAATGTACTACAGTCCTGTGTAAACTCACCACAAACTTCACTTAACACACTGTGGATTTCTGCTGCGTAAAGTTTCAGTCTTGATGTATGACTTCTGGTCTTTAACACTCAACAGTACATGAGACCCCTGCAGGGTCCATTTCTACCTCTCGCCTATTTTACGTAGGAGTACACAGTGAAAATACAAAAACATGTGCTTCCTCCTCAAGCTCCCAACTACACCTCGTAATCTTTGTTGTTGCTGCATCAAACGATCCACCGTAATACCATCTTGTGCATTATTTATGAAATGTCTCTCATACTTTATTGACCAGATTCAGAACAAGTTATACCATCACTTAATTTGTAAAGATTATATGGCTGAGTATTTCAACAAAATTATTACTGTCATTTGTTACATGCAAAAAAGTGGGTGATTAAATAATGAGCATTACACATCAAAATATTATCCTTCTTCCTCTGGTGCTTCAGTATACCGAAGAAAAAAATATATAAATAAATAATGAAAATAGTTCTCACCAATTTTATTGTAATATGTCACAACTAGCTATATGACTGGTGTAGTTTACCCCATATTTCTGTATGGCAATTACATTAACACCTACAAAGCTTGGATAAGTCTGGAAAAGCTACACTTCTTAAATAAGAGTTTAAAGATTTGTCCTTGTTGTAGACAATTCTCATGGAATATTCAGTTTGAGGCAATACAATTACATAAAATCAAATTAACAAAGAACTGTGCAATTACAATTTAGTGAAAATGTCCTACAAGAAGGCCAGTAAATTTGGCATCATATATGACATGTACACAATGGTTAATGAAAACATTATTACTCCACATATATTGTGCAAAGAAACACATACTGTTTACATGGTGACCCGTAACACAATTTTTGAAGATGTCAAAAATATACATAGCTACATCCATACTCTGCAAACCACCATGAAGTTCATGGCAGAGGGTATGTCCCATTGTACCAATTATTAGGGGTTCTTCCTACTCCATTCACACACAGAGTGTGGGAAGAATGATTGTTTGAATGCCTCTGTGTGTGCTGTAATTATTCTAATTTTGCCATCACGATCCCTATGTGAGTGATACACAGTGGGTTGTAATATATTCACAGAGCCATCATTTAAAGCCGGTTCTTGAAACTTTGTCAGGAGACATCTCAGGGAAATTTAGCCTATCTTCAAGCGTCTGCTAGTTCAGTTTCTTCAGCATCTGGGTGACACTCTCCCATAGGTCAAACAAACCTGTGACCATTTGTTCTGCCTTTCTCTGTATACATTCAATATTTGCTAATAGTACTATTTGGTATACACTTGAGCAATACACTAGAATGGGTTGCATGAGTGATTTGCAAACAATCTTTGTAGACTAATTGCACTTCCCCACTATTCTAACAATAAGCCAAAGTCTACCATCTGCTTTTCCCATGACAGCCTATGTGATCATTCCATTTCATATCCCTACAAAGCATTGCACCAAGGTATTTGTACAAGATGGCTGATTCCAACTGTGACTCACTGATATTACAGTCATACAATACTATATTTTTTGTTTTGTGAAGTGCACAGTTTTCCATTTCTGAACATTTAAAGGAAATTGCCAATCTTTGCACCCCTTTGAAATCTTATTGAGAGCTAACTGAATATTTATACAGCTTCTTTCAGAGAGTACTTCATTGCAGATAACTGCACAACCCGCAAAAAGTCTGAGGCTACTATTAATTTTACCCAGAAGGTCATTAATATACAACATGAACAGCAAGCATCCCAACATATTTCCTGGGACACACCCAAAGTTACTTCTACATCTGATGATTACTCTCCATCTGTGTGCATCTACATCCATACTCTGCAAACCACCATGAAGTGCATGGCAGAGGGTACAGCCCACTATCTGTTATCAGGGTTTCTTCCAGGTCCATTCTGTATGGAGTGCATATGTCAGGGTGAAATATCATTATATTTTCTTTTATTTAAAAACACTGAGGTTCGACAGATCACCTGACAGATGAATCATTGGGAATATGTCTCATTCCTCCACTTAGTCGGGTTATGGTTATGATCAGGGATTAGAAAGCCCAAATTGCACCAACCACAACTTCAGCCACAGTACACAAGGCCATTTTAGTTCTTTTTCCTCAAAGAGGTGAGATTAAATAAATAGAAAAAGAACAAAGTAAACTATCACTGGTAGGTTGTCAAAAGACAGTACAACAAAACTCCAAAACTGTAAAACAACAACAAATACTTCAATTTATTGACAGTGTCATGCTGAGAAGTTTAAAAACTTAAGACTAGTCAGCAGTATGATAAATGTCAAATGAAAAGAAATCACTGTCTTGGATTCAAAAGTTATTTATATACAAGTGCCATCTGTGCCTAATATTGTGTGTAAGGTCATAAACATGCAATTATAACAAAGTTAGAAAGTGAAGAAAAGAAAAATGTTCACACTTGTTCACTCCTTTTGCCCTAAATTATGTTGTAATTTTCCTGGCATATAATTTTAAATAGAATATTACTTGATTTTTCACTGTGTGCTACAGTTCTCAACTGCTTCTCAATGCCAGTGACGTACAGTTATTACCATTTCTTGCTTTTCATTAATTCTTACTTGCTTCTCTGTCTAAAATCTCTTAAGTTTCCTCATACTATTCTGTTTTTCCCCTTCCTTTTCCAGAACTTCTCAACCCATTTAAATCCCCCTGCCACCCCTTCTAACTTCAGACTACATCTACCTCTCAGATAACTTCAAACAATGGAAAATCCAGGATGGAATGTAACAATATGAGAGAAGGACAGTTGCTACTCACCATATAGCGGAGGTGCTGAGTCGCGATAGGCACAATAAAAAGATTCACACAATCATAGCTTTCAGCCATTAGCAGTGGACACACATACACACATGCACAATTGCACACACACACACACACTCACGCAAGCCATTAAGGCCTTTGTCAGTAGTAGACACACATACACACACGCACACACACACACTCACGCAAGCGCAACTTGCACACACATCTGCAGTCTCAGAGAGCTGAAACTAAACTGCGAGCGGCAGCACCAGTGCATGATGGGAGTGGCGAATGGGTGGGGGTAAGGAGGAGGCTGGGGTGGGGAGGGGGAGGGATAGTATGGTGGGAGTGGCGGACAGTGAAGTGTTGCAGTTTAGACGGAGGGCAGGAAAGAAGGTGCGGAGGGGGGAGAGGGTAAGTAGCGGAAAGGAGATAAATAAAAATAAAAATAAATTAAAAGAGTGGGTGTGGCGGTGACGGCTGTGCTGTGCTGGAATGGGAACAGGGAGGGGGCTGGATGGGTGAGGACAGTGACTAATGAAGGTTGAGGCCAGGAGGGTTACGGAAACATAGGATGTATTGCAGGGAAAGTTCCCACCTGCACAATTCAGAAAAGCTGGTGTTGGTGGGAAGGATCCATACGGCACAGGCTGTGAAGCAGTCATTAAGATGAGGAGTATCGTGTTTGGCAGCGTGTTCAGCTACAGGTGGCCACAGTTTGTTGTTGGCCGTTCATGTGGACAGACAGCTTGTTGGTTGTCATGCCTACATAGAATGCAGCACATGGTTGCACCTGAGCTTGTAAATCACATGACTGGTTTCACAGGTAGCCCTGCCTTTGATGGGATAGGTCTTGCATCTAGGTCTATTAGAGGGGTATGAGCTATGAGGTTAGGGATTGGGAGCAGGGGTTGTGTAAGGATGGAAGAATTAAATGCCCTGAATCAGTCAACTACAGAGGGGTTAGTCCTATTAAGAAACCATGGTCAGTGAAGCCGAGTCATAAGCTCTATGCATCAAGAAAGCACAGAGAAATTACCAAAGCTATGGATGAATACACTACAGCAAAACTGACCACACTCTTCAAAGTAGAAATTGCAACTTCAGAATAAAATGAACCAAAGCACTCATGCATCTCTTGTCAGGAATTTTTCACAAATATCAGTTCAGCTGTTGAATATTGTGCATCCTACAGTGAAAAGGTGCAGGTTTTAACTATTATTCCATAGACATTTTCAAAGAAAACAATTTTGAACCACTTTCCATCAGTATCAAAGTACATGGTAGACAAATCAAGAAATGTAAGGTCTGTAAAAGGAGTCTGTGGAAGACCAGATCCCTATTATGGTCATCATGTAGAAGCAGCTCAAGTTCAAATAGTGCAGTCATTTTATCTGGAGGATAAAATGTTCTTACCAGGGTGCCAACAAAAAAGACACTGTAACTGTAACAGTTGAAGCTCAAAAAGTTGTGAAAGTGAAGAGATACATGACTCGTACTATTAAAGAAACTTTTGCAATTTATAAGAGCAACTATACAACTTCACATACTGGAAGATCAAAATTTTATGCATTACGGCGTAAGTGGGTAGTTCCACATTCACCTAGAGATGTCTGTTTATGTGTGCATGGCACAAATTTTGAACTTTGTGTGGTACCTTTGAACAACTTACTGGAGCACGTGACATATGACACCTTGGTTGAGCGTATGAAGTCATTAGTAGTCTGTGACGTAAAGCGAGAGACTTGTTTGTTTCAAGAATGTGGTGACTGCCCTAGAAAGGGAGGACTCTCTTTACAGACACTTGGCCTGGAAGACATAGCAGATAACTGCAGAAATTACAAATGCGACATGGGAGGAAAATAAACTAATTAAGAAAACCATTGCCTTTGACAGTTTCACTGATGAACTTGGTAAATGGTAAAAGCAGTAACACAACAGCATCTGAAGAAATTGCAACACCACATTGCAGAAGTGAAAGGGTGTGTATAGGCTGAAGAACTATGTTTAGTGCTTCACTGTGATTTTACTTAAAACTGGTCTGTAATTCTCCCACAAGAAGCACACGAGTATCTTTGGAGTAACGACCAGGTTTCAATTTTTTAGGAGTGACATATTTTCAAAGCAAGACCACAAGTGTTGCAGTTACAAGTGATGACACAGGGCATGACTCGGCACATGATTTGCTAGCAATGCGCAAAATTCTTCAACTGTAAACAGGGGCAGAGAAGATCATCATTATTTCTGATGGTGCTCCTAGTAATTTTAAAAATCGTTACCAGCTGTTTGAATTGAGTAAGTCGCTTGTGCCAAATGGCTGGGTATACAGTGCTACTGGTCACAGGAACGGGCCTTGTGATGGTGTAGGAGACCTACTGAAGCGCCAGGCTACAAAACATGATCTTTCCAGACCAAATACAACTGCGATTCAGAATGCTCCTGATTTTATGAGAGTCGTGAAATCTTGCACACCCACAGCCCTCATTCTTTTGTCCAAAGATGAATCGAAGAATTTTGTGAGCAGAAACAAGAAGAATGGTTCAAACAACAAAAGGAATTCAGAAGACATATTTCTGGAGTCAAAGTGATGGGTGAATTCATATTGCACGCACTTTAAAGGGCAAGACAGAAGAAATTTTGTTCGTTCGGCCAACACCTCAGAAGCAGCAGGATAATATTCAGATTCACAACCTGAGAAGGGGGATGTACGTGGTGTGTTTGTATGACTGTCACTGGTGGACTGCAGAGATTATAGACACCAGTTATGAGTTAATCGAAACTGTAGTGAACTTCATGCTACCACATGGACCAGCTGCTGGATAAAGGTTTCCAGCTGAAGCACAGCAACAACGTCATCAGTGCTCACTTCCTGTTCAAAATGTTTTGAAGATTGTAAGTTCTCCAGTTCCTATTGGTTCAACAGGAGGGCATCACCCTATATCAAAGGAAGACACTGAAGCAGTGGAACACATTTGTAGTTCATTGACTGGCTAATTTCAACACAAAACAGAGTCCACAGAAGCTGTATAAATTGAAACTTTTGCAATTTATAAGGGCAACTACACAACTTCACAAGTCAGTGAACCTTTCACATACATTTTGGAACTGTTTAAAATGCTTGGAAATTGACTCTCTTACTCATCTTTCAAAACTAAAATTATGTTAAATAAGGTTAGGTTTTGATTTTTATGAGCGTGTTACGTATTAATGTGGTAATAAAACAGGTTTTATGTATGGCAAAAATTTCCATTGTTTACAAAAGCTGTTCAACCTAAAAGTGGAAGTGGAGAATGTTGTACTATATAGTACTACTCAACAGAAAAAAATCAAAATTTTATGGATTGGCATTTTTGAATATAATTATTTTCCATAAATTACAAAAAGTTCAGAACACTATAGTAAAAGAACTTTGACAGATAAATCCTAATGGAGGATTTCTTCATAATCATAAAGCAATTATATTAAAAAAAAAAAAAAAAAATGTAGAACTGTTCCAGAGAACCAGAATTTTCAATTTTTTTTCCAAAAATTCGCATCTTCAAAACGGTATGTGCAGTGTCACCTTGGGAGGGGTGTATCTCAGAGTCCTTAATTTTATGCTAAATTCAATAATATCCGAGACTATGAAGGTAAAATTTTTTCCTAGCCTGCCTGAATTGATATGGACTATGCCTAAGATTCTTATCAGTTTCTCCACAGTAGGAAACTGCAAATTAATCTGCAAACCATAATCTAAATTTACATTTCTATTGCGCAGAACATGAGTCCATTCAATAATGACCTTTCACAAGATTGATACCAGTTTGAATTTATTAATAATTTAATTGCAAATAGAGCTTTTGTGTTCTTCGTTAGATTCTGCCTCATTATTATTCATACAACTTTTTCTTCAGAAATCAATGTCTCTTGCCTTCAAAATATGAATCTTTACCTTTTAACCCATTAGTATTGCTTACAAGCCTCACCACAACAATTCCTAACGGAAGCAACAAAATCCTGTTGTTATTTAAAGCATTAACACATCAGATAATTAATAGCATCTGAGGCACAAATACATTGTAACTGCAAACAGAAAGTTATTATTATGCTTCTCTTTCAGGATAATGCAAATTGCAAGATAAACTCATAACATTCTCATCTGCAGTATTCTGAATCACTACAAGAAAAAGAAAATTAACACTCATAGCCAACTTATTTACCCATTTACAACAATTGACAAAAAGGTTCAGTGCTCAGCTGAAGAAATATGCTGTGTTTCAATTTACTATTATTATGCTAATTTTTAGTTTATGTTTAATTTCTTCAGAACATTGATTGTCAAACTGAAAGGCTTGAGTAGTGGTAGTTTTATGATTTTAGTTGTTAAATTATGCCTGTAATTAAATAATAAGTGTGAATGAACAATATCACTTGTTAAATTATGCCTGTAATCAAGTAGCAAGCACGAATGAACAATTTCACTTACAAGCAAACAAGTTTTAACCTACACAAAAACTATTTACTGTTACTCTTGTCTCAACAATATATTCATACATTTAAAAATGAGTAAATGAGGTAATTTACTAAATGAAATTGTGGTGCAGTTACCTGTGAAGGTCTTCTATTATAACGTTTCCGTCTACCATCATGCTTTTCATGGAAATTTTCTATATGGCGCACCCAGTCACCTGGAAGACTAAATGTTTCATGGCAAAGATCACATGTGAGGGGTGTATACAAGGCCGAGGGTTCCTGTACATGTACAGCCCTTCCTTCACTATCATGGAAGTCATCTTCCTCCTGTAACATGTACAATTAAAAACTTTAAATTTTGAAATGTGCACTGGATTATATTTATTCTTCAATAACAACAGCACACACAGAAACTGACTTAAAAGCACTACGAAGTGGACATTTTTCACAACACTTACAGACTTAACTGTCACTTCTGGATGCATATGACTTGCTATTTCTTCTTCCATTGGTTCAGACAGTTCTGTATCTACCCACTCAATAGGTTCCTGTTTTACTATCAACTGGACAGGATTCAATGGCAAATTATTGGGCGGGTGCTCTGAAGAACTGTCAGTCAGAACGTCTGCTTCGGTAGGACTCTTGCTGCTAACAGCACCAGGAGTTACTACATCTTGCTTTTTCTCTGGATTCTTGTCCTCTTTTCCATTTGAAGCTGTATCTACACTTGCTGTTTCCTTTTCGTTACATACGTTCTGGTCAGTTGTAGCAGTCGAAGAGGAATCCTGAAATCTTGAACCTGAGGATGCTTTCCTCTGACACTTCCCTGTCGCCTCAGTCTGTATCTGAAGAGGAAATAATCTCTGTACTGAGGGTTGGACATTACCATTTCTGTCCTGTACCACCTGATTCACTGTATTAGTCCTTTCATGGCACAGTCCCTTTATACCTAAAATATGTGCAGCTCTCAGGATACCATCCAGCTGTCCATAGCTCACTGTTGCCTCTCCGCTGTACATATACTGAACCAAAATCTTCAAAATACGGTAAGGGATTTCTGAGGGTAAAACAATTACAATGGGGAAATTGACTGTAGGTGGGTACACAGCTTTGAGTAGCTGCTGAAGATACGAACTGCATGCTGATAATACGAACCGGTGCGCCGATATCTGTCGTCCGTCCACTGTTGCTAAACACACGTCGGAAAATAATTCAGACCGCAGCAAAGTGGCTACGGATGAATGAAGATGTGTCCCGTAACTATGCCACTTCAGCTGAAAGTTATCTGCCGCTGCAATAGCCATGGTAATGCTGAAAATAATTTTCATAGCAAGTAACACATTACTCAAGTACAGCGCGCAACAATAATAATATCGAAAGGATGGTAAACAGCGCGATAAGTTACGCTATGTTCCAAGTAGCTGGCGACAGGCAAACGGATGGCAAACAAAGCTAAACAGCGTCCAGCCGGTAACGTAAACAATCTTTTCATTCGCGTCTGTCAACAACAAATATGTAACGTCATTTTTCAACTTACCTTTTTATTTAAACTGTTAGCTGTCGAACCAGCGCCGCCTAATAATGAAAATCGATCACCTACGACCATTATCGATTTTCGGGTAGGATGGCCAATGGTGTTTCAACATTATCCATTGATCGGTATTGGTTCCCGGCTATTGGGACAGCGAAGAGTGCGAATACGTATAGCGTCAAAAGAGCATTTGTAAAAAGTTATGATATATACGAGATCCACTAAGATTTCATGTTGTAAATTACGTATTAAAAAATCAAAGAATTTAAAGATAGATACCGTCGATTTTTGATGTTGATTATTTACAAATATATTTTCTAATTAAAGAGTGAACTTGAATACTGCGCAGAGAAAGTGAGCATGCATCTCTGAGCGTCTGACATATGATGTTGCTTGTGTTTGGTAGGAAGGGGGGGCGGCATGAGAAGAAAGTATTCAAACTCGTAGAAAATGTGTGAGCGTAAATGATAATAAACCGATGACTGCTCAACCCAAACGCCGGCAAGATTATGGCAGGTAAATGTTCACTCTATGGTCTTTCCAGTTCCTAGAATTGCAGAGAATGCTATTGATTTTATAGATTAAATTTTTAACGAACGAGTCGATAAAGTAAAACGAGAATAAATGCTCCGTGAGGAATGTAATCCTAAGACTCGATTAAAAAACGTTTCTCTCTCAGCAACTTCTACGAAGGACGGTCTTCCGCAGCTTTTGGAAGGTCTGACTGTAGCTGCCAAGAAGAATCCCGACGAAGTGTCCACTATTCTAGATTCCATCCTTACTCAGACTGAAAATCTCCACAACGGTAAGTATTTGGGTTTTCTACATGATTTTTTTGTGTGTAACAACTTTTAGTAGCAGTGACAACAAGTGTTTGCTACATAATTGTGATGTCAGATATCTATATTTAATGATTATTCGGTAGTTAGAAGCGAAGAGACAGACTGTACGTTGGTAGATATTTCATTATAGTAGGTTGACGTATGACAGCATTCAACTATTTCAGCCTGCAGTGAGCGTTGTATATTTAAGGAGAACTTATGAACTGTGTGTGCACTGTAGGATATTCCTCTTTCTGTCATATTGGAAACATCTGCCTTAGTAAGTACCATTGTTTTTTTCATCCATTCATACAGGCACATGTGTTCTTTTCTCATAAATCATCGTTTTCCATTTGGGAAAACTGAAGATCAAAAACACTATGTTATGTTTACATATATTGCTCAGCTGATTTTTATCTTCACGTCTTTTCCATACAGTATAAGGAATTCATTATTTACATGTATTCAGCTCTCAGTTTTATGTAGTAAACAGTCCGTTTCATTTGTGGTATTGTAATCAACCTCAGTATCTGTTAAACAAGGAAAAAAATTGGGAAATGTAGAATCACATTCCCTTTGCAGGTGTGATTTTTAATAGCACACATTTTGATGTTACTCTAGGGTTATTGTTAGTCATTAATCTAGATGTATATTTAAGTCCCTTAATTACACAATTTCAAACCAGCATTATCCATTAATGCATTGTAGTGTACCATGATTTGTGACAACAGTTTACTGTCATGATGTAATAGGCAGCGATGTTCATATTAGTCACAATACTTTTACACTGCCATACTCATTTGGCTACCAACAACTAAATTGGATAAGGCAATACAAGTATGCTCTGGGTGCTGAGTTAATCCTGATCTGACATTTCCTCATTTTGTAAATTTGGGTAGAATGTTAAAACTGAATATGTTGATACTGCTTTAAGTTTTGAAATTATGATTGATAACACCTGAGCTGAAGAGTACATGGATACTAAAGCTTTAATGCTGGCAGTAGTTTGCTTTTCCCCTCACATTATTGTTTCACCAGAACATCTTATGTTGTTTTTATGTGTATTTAATGTGTAGAGTTTCACAAACTGATATAGTTTGTGTGCATTATGGTCAAGGATCAAAGGCTACAAATATGAAATGTAAAGGTGCAGCCACAATGTACAGCTGGCCCTGCCTGCGGAAACTGTATTCCATTTACTGTCAAGTAAGGTGATAGTGGCAGTACACTGACTCATGTGGGATGACTGTGGTTCAAATCCCCATGAAGCCTTCAAGATTTAAGTATTCTGTAGTTTTCTTAAAATGTTTCAGTTGCCAGGGATGTTCCTTTGAAATGGTCTTTGCCAATTACCTTCCCTATCCTTCTGCAGTTAAGCTTGTGTTCTGTGTTTAATGGCAATATCATTGCTGAGACTTTGAAACCTAATCTTCTTTCCTTTTTCCATTCTGTGTTGCGAGTGGCTTGTAACATTTCCTGTGTTTGTACCTGAATGTAGCACAGTAAGGCATAGCACCGAACCAGGCCGTTTAATAAAACTTTGAGTGTGGGACTTAACAATCTCCTTCCTCAACAGAAGATAGGACCTGTTTTTTTCTTAGGAGTAGTCACAGTGTGCTACTCACTTCTCATACATATAATTCAAATATGGTAAGTGAAAAATCCAGCCCAGATAAACTATAGAATTGGAAATTTGCATCTGTTATTCAGTTAAAAAAGTATTTCTTTCGCACATTGTGTTTCATAAATCTTCATACAAGATAGACTTTAGGGACATGAAAAAATCAAGCTGTATATCAATAGCAATTGCTGTTGGCAAAATGTTGAGTGCTACTAATCTACTTGCACTGATTATTATGGAAATAACTTTTAACTTACTTTGCATGTGTATATTAGGAGAAAATGGTTGGGGTGTTCTTCATGGTGTTAGTGACCCACGCGTTGTATGCTGAAGCTGATGGTTCGTTGACATTGGTCATAGCCAATCAGGTGACAGTATAAGGTAGCAAATGAGAATCACAGAATCTAATGCTTTTCTTTGGCAGAAGATATGAATTGATTACAATTATTTTTGTATGGAGAGTACCAGATGAACGTTTACTGATCTGATTATCATAAATTTCTAGGTTGCTTATTGATTTTTGTATTTAGTTAGCGAATGGAAGAAAACTAGATGTGCTGACAGACTGACCCATGGTGAGGCCCAAGACCTAGGTTAGTTTAGAATGTGACAGTTTGGTTGTGACTTGGTTAAGCCAATAAATGCCAGCACGAAAATACAATTACTGTGATAGCATGATGTGTTGTCTAGTCTGGGACAAGACTGTTGGCACTCTCATAACCTACTTGTATGTCATATTTCAAATTTTGCCAGAAGCTGAGACAATGTGATGAATTCTAATCTAACAGAACAAAATAATAGCTAACTTGTTTTACTAACTGTAGAAAACTATGTATGAGCATTCCATTTGCTTCTGACAACCAATTTACATTTGGTCATATTCAGTTCTAATTGTTCATCATGCCAGTTTGTTACCACAATGTTGTCGAACCACAATGCAACAGCTATTGACATCGCAAATGCTTTTTTTTACTCAGGAAAAATGTACTTTGAAAACAGCTACTGTTCAGTCTGTTGTACTGCTAAGATGCTGTTTTTATCTAATACTTCAAATAAAGCGGGTTTGCAACTACACAAACTATTGTCTATATACTTACAAAGTCCAGACAAATCTTGTAATCCAGTCTGCATGTTAACACAATGAGAAATATTTCAATGTATATATCAGGCGAAACTGAGCTTCTTGTTTAACTTATCCACTTTCTGGTGTCACCTCAGTTCACGATGCATGTGGATGATGATGAATCTCACATGTTGAGTGTCCCTTGCAAAATACCTGTGGATTATTTGTTGTTAGACCATTCAGCATAATAGTATAGGGTACATCAGATGCATTACTGGTACATTTAAAAATATTTAGAACATACACGAACATTGATTAAATTAGGCAATGATGGGGTAGGAAATCGACCATGACCTTTCTAATGTATTTAGGTCGTGTTTATATTTCTTTATTGGTCACAAAAACTATGATTTGGCACATACAATATAGGGCAAGTCAGGATTGAGATAGTAAATATAATTTATATGTGTTATGGAATCATCCCAGTATTCAACTTAATAACATAGGGAAACCACGTAAAACCCAAGTCAGGATAGCCAGATGGGGTTTGAACCATGACTTCCCAAATGTGAGTACAGTGCCTTAATGTTGTGTCACCTCACCAGGTATATTAATTGGAAAGAAAACTATCAATGAAACCACAACATACAACTGTAGTCTCCAACTAATTAACATTACATGGAAGAACTATAAAATGACATTACTGGCACATGAAACTTTGTTACACTACACTTCAGGAGCTCTAGCCAACAATACTTCCTTCACAACTGATTTCCTTCATTGTGGTGTTTCATTATACTGCATCTGAAACAGAGGAAACAAGAAACCAACAGCAGAAACATTCTTGTACAAAGACATGCAGACAGCAAGATATTAAACCTATTATCAGATAATGATACCTCAACAATAAATGAATGCCCATTATTACTCTAAGTCAACATATTCACTTACATTGTAGGAACACTTCTCAAGCAGAAACTCTGGTCTAAAAGCTGTTCCCTTCTGTAGCCTTTTCGTGTGTGTTGGCAGTGCATTATGAAGTATGACACCAATGTGGCACACATATAGTTGAGTAAAAGTGTTGAGTGTATTGTAACCACAGTTACCCAGTTTGTAGGTCTCCAAATTGTGTGTCAAGATTTGAATAACTTTCTTCTGTACAGTAATGTAAAAATTTCATTTAACTGTCTATTAGTTTTGCTGCAAATTGTTGTTGTATAATCCACAACAGACTGCGGGTAATCAAAGCAACCCATTCTAGCACCTTGCATTGCATAATATGAGGTTTTTGTGAGATTGAAGGTTAATTTTTTGGCTGTTAACCAGTTGTAAGCTAGATAATGTCTTCTCAAGCATACATCGTGTCATGTTGTTAAAATTTTGTCAGCTTTCAGTGGGGTATTCCTTGGCCATCATCAAGTGATAATTGCTGTGTGATTCCTGCCACCATCCATATATAGCCACACTGTAAGTCTGTGACATCACTGGTCTCACTCATTTGCCATACATGGTAATGTTTCTGTTGTGCACCCTCTTGCTTCTGTTATAACACTGTCCCAGAAGCCATTTTTATTTAGTAATAAATGTCTCATTGGACACAATTTGGTGCCATTTTCTAGATTATGTTCTACTTCTGCTGATTTCTTAGTGTACTGTAGGCAGAAATACCATCCGTGTTCTATAAAATGCTATTCAATAGTACACGCATTTTGTCCAACATGAAACAATCCCCACCCACAGTGTTTTGTATATCCCTGGCCTTTGAGGCATACACAATAATTCACAGGCCTCAAAAGTTGTCAAATTTTTGCTAGAGGCCTAAAGACTGAATTGATTTTATGCCTCTTTAGGAACCAGCTAATGTGTCATGTTACTGAGACACAGGACAACATTAATGGAGCTTAATGTCCTCCTTGCACACCTGCTAGCAGATTTTTAACCACTTGCTGCCGCTGCAAGCTTCGGAAGATTTTAATTAACATTACATATAGCTACAGAACCATGCATTCATATATAACATGTCTTTGTGATGGGGAAACATAGTACAACATTGAACACCTGGAAAGTCTGTGTGTTATAAAGGATAATTTATTAGGCTCTTTGACTTCCACATTATGATACCACTATGAGAAGATATTTCCACAATTTGCTATAATGAGCTATCATATTGACACTGCTGCTCTCAGAAGAATATTTTAGCCTGCCAACTTCCTACTGCAATGAGATGGCATACATTATTCTAGAAAGCAGACGTATACAAATGGCCACTACCTTACTGCTGTACCCTATGGCTAACGGAGGTGTTTTTAGCTTTAGGTTGGGACTAGATTGTCAGAACCATGGTAGCACAATAGATGTTATCACAGAGGAAAATCACAGAAAGGCAGAAAGGGAAATTCAGCCAGCTGTCACAACAGCATGTGGCAGGTTGTTAAACAGTGCACTGCACTGTTATCTGCATGACATCGAGAAACATCAATGCGGGTGTCATGTTGTTCATTTAAGAAGGGACTGAACTTTGCACTATTGCCATGGAGTATCCCTATTGCTGAGATAAATGTGGTGAAACTGTTTGCAAGATTCTCGGCGAAACTGCAGAAAAATTGATCAAGAAATGAGCCACATTCTTTCAAAATTTACATTTCCAACACTGGACTTGAAGAGCTGAGTGCAGTGGCTTCTGTGTGCTTAGTCTGCAAGCTGACAGTGGCAATGCAGCTGCAGTTATGGAACAAGCCTACTATGATGTGAAGATCCAGTTGATGTTGAAGGAGGAGACATATCAAAAGTTGTCATGGGACCTGACATTCGGAATAATGGACATTCTCATGTAGTTATCACTGGAAGAGAGTGTAATTAAGAATCACCTCTATAAAACACATTGACAACATATCAGGAGTTTGTAAGAAGGAAACAACCCTACTGCTTGTTGAGAGCACCATTGGATTGCCAGCTTACAGACTCGCCGAGTAACTCACTAGCCTGCTCATTGTGCATTGGTCACTGTGTGCATTGTATCAAGAACTCAGCTGACTTTATCAACTGAATTAAATGTTTATACCTTAGAACAGGAGACACTAGGTGATTATAATGAACATTTGAAAGGGCACACAGCATACTTTGTACACATGTGAAGAATAAGTGCCATTGTATTACCAAGGTAAACATGTATAAGCAGAATCACAGCTTAATCTTAATTTAATTAAAAAACATTAAAATAAAGTTATATTATACAAGCTAAATCACTGTTTAATTAAAGAAAAATAAAATACTTTCATCACTCTGTTGCCTTGTACAAGTGTTACCCACAGTAATGACCCATTTGAAGCATTAAACTACGCAATCACATCAGATCCCACCCAGCCACGTATTCAATTGCTAATTATCTCGTAGACAACTGCTTCATTGTGGGATTGTGCTGCTCGCTTGGAATGTGGGTCATTTTTTGCACAGATCGTAAATTTTTTTCTCACCTATCTGTTTGTTTATTGTACATTACTGCTGGTCACTTAGATGTATGACAGTACAACTTGTCACTGTGTTAGCTGAAGCAATAATGAAGGAATAAGTATGGGCTCACAATTGTGGAACTGTGGCATGATACAAGACAATGTTATTTGTGGATGGCGCACTTTATACATGAGCACACCTGCTTGAGGGTTAAAGCGCAACTACCCACAGAGGTCCAGTGTGGGCTGTAATTATCTTATGGTAGTGAAACTTGTTAGGTGTGTTAATGTGAAATCTATTTGTGCTGGAAAAAAATTAGTTCAAATTTTGGCCATCAGATACAGATCTGTCACTATACACTGTTTCAATATCATGAGAAGTAAAGTTGCTACTCACCCTATAGCAGAGATGCTGAGTCGCTGATAGGTACAACAAAAAGACTCTTACAATTATAGCTTTCAGCTGTTAAGGGGCCTTCATCAACAACAGACAGACATGCGCCCCCTCCACCCACATATATGCACACACAAGCAAACGCAACACACACACACACACACACACACACACACACACACACACACACCATTTGTGTGTGTGTGCGAATGTCAGTCTATTGTTAATGAAGGCCTTGACGGCCATAAGCTATGATTGTGAGAGTCTTTTTGTTGTGCCTGTCTGCGACTTAGCATCTCCGCTACATGGTGAATAGCAACTTTCCTTCTCATAGTATTGTTACATTCCATCTGGAATTTTCCATTGTTTGACTATACACTGTTTGTATGATGGTATGACGTCAATATTGTCATATGACAAGCTGTAACATGAGTGAACAATATGACTATAGAGAGGAGGACTGCATGCTGTTCGTGGAACTGTTGTATGTGAATGGCAGCACTTATGGTTCTGCAGTTAGAGAGTGTTGCTGATTGAAAGGTCTGAGGGGGTTCCTGATGTCATTAAATGGTTTAAAGGTGGTGGTGGTGATGAAATTTGAAAACTTGGGTAAGCTTGAGGTGCCACTTTCAAGAGGAAGACATCCTATCCCAGGTGGAAGTTAGTGACGTGGTTGCAGTTGTTGTAACTGACTGTACAGCATGTGCCCTGGATATTGCTTGTGCTTGTGCAGTGTCACAAGAATTGTTTTATCCCACAGTGATCAGTATCGAAAAGCTTTGTGGTGTATTTTGCACTGGTTCCTGTACAAGATCCAGGTGGTGCAGTGACTGAAACCTCATGATCCACAGCAAAGTTCTGAAGTTGCGCTTTGCTTTCTGGCACTTATTGAGTTAATGATGTGGCCAGGCTTTATTCTGTGGAGTGACAATGTACATTTTGTACTACTACTAAAATTAATCATGTGCCTGGTGTGCAGCTTGCCGAGCGTGCGCTAGACACGAGATTTTTTTTTTTTAGTTTTATGAAAGCCTGCTGGCAGAAGTAGGTTTACCCAAATTTTGCCCCTGTTTTACAGAATCTTTAATGTTTAAGCTGCTTTATTTGTTTTTCCCAAGAAAGATTGATGCTCTTTTTGATTTTTAGGCACAGGTAACTTAATTGCAGCTTCTTCATGGTCTAATATGTGTGCTTAGCACCACTCTTGCAAAATGTGACCTAGGTACTTGATGGGCACATACAAAAAAAACTGCACTTGTCCAGCTGGCAATGTGAACCATTTTCCTTTAAACGGGTAAATGCCATTTGAAGGATTCCCAGATGCTACTCCTGTGTGGCCCCCACAACAATAATGTTTCCCAGGCTGTTTGCACATTTGATAATATTTTGTACTAACTGCTTTAACTATCACTGGTACATGGCTTGTGCACTAGACATGCCAAAAGGTAAGAAGTTATTACGGTACATGCCAAAAAATGCATTGACCACTGAGGTATGCCGCATTTGCTCATGTAATGGCCACTGTAAATATAGATTTGTGAGACCAGTCTTGGAAAAATACTGGCCACCAGCCAGTTTTGCCAGTAATATTTACCTCCAGTAATAAACCCATGTCATTAATAGCTGTGAGACATTTATCACTGCTGTTGCAATCATTATGACCATCCTTCCATAACACAGTTCTGCAAACATAAAATGAATGCAGGTGTTGTTGCTCAACATTCATATAAGGAAGTTCCCTCTTTCCTTTTTTCTTTTTAAACAGAAATTTTTCATGACCTTTTGAAAAGTCTGATTGACCACAAGCAGTTATACTATTTATCTTTATAAATTGTGCATCTTTATCTAAATTTGTACTACACAACTCACCTTATAGTGTTTGACAGTAAGCACACCTCTCCTTTTCCATTCCCAAATGGTGCATGGGAAGAATGGCTACTAGTAAGGCCCTTTATAAACTAGAATTTCTGTTTCTGAGCATTTAGTTTCCATGCCGTTTATTGTTGTTATATATTGCTGTATAAAATATGATTTAATAGTTCATAAGTAATTGGGTAGATAAAAATAATTTACTCTTCAAGTGATGGCAGGAGAACACACACATACAAATGTATTTCAACAATGTAAGAAACGACAGACAGCTACTTACCATAAAGAAGACATTTCAAGTAGCAGACAGGCACAGTTAAGACATCCACATATAGCTTTTGGCCACAGCCTTTATCAGTAAAACGTACTCTCTCTCTCTCTCTCTCTCTCTCTCTCTCTCTCTCTCTCTCTAGCATCTCGGGCCGGAATGCATCATCACGTAGGATGCAAGCAGCAGTCTGGAGGAGTGTGCAGGGACTAGATTGCCAACAGGTGCAGTGTCAGCAGATTGTGGGTTAGGGGGGGTGGGGAAAAAATGGAGCAAAAAAGAATATAAGTGAGGCAAGATGGATGGATGCATTGGAAGAGGGCTGCAAATAAACAGTGTGGGAGATGGAATGGGGAGCAGGTGATAGGACAGAGGGGGTGGAATCTGTTGGGTACAGGGTGTGGGGACAGTATGTTACCGTAGGTTCAGGCCGGGACTATTACGGGAGCGGAGAATGTGTTGTAAGGATAGCCCCTGTCAGTGCAGTTTAAAAAAGCTGATGGTGGAGGGAAGGATCCAGTATATGAGAAAGGGAGTTTTTGTCACTGCAGATATGTTGTCCCTCTCCTCCCCCTCTCCCCACTCTCGCCCCCCCCCCCGCCACCCCGCTCCCCCTGCTCTCTCCCCAAGCTCTCTCCCCAAGCTCTCTCCCCAAGCTCTCTCCCCAAGCTCTCTCCCCAAGCTCTCTCCCCAAGCTCTCTCCCCAAGCTCTCTCCCCAAGCTCTCTCCCCAAGCTCTCTCCCCAAGCTCTCTCCCCAAGCTCTCTCCCCAAGCTCTCTCCCCAAGCTCTCTCCCCAAGCTCTCTCCCCAAGCTCTCTCCCCAAGCTCTCTCCCCAAGCTCTCTCCCCAAGCTCTCTCCCCAAGCTCTCTCCCCAAGCTCTCTCCCCAAGCTCTCTCCCCAAGCTCTCCCCCCCCCCGCTCTCCCCCCCCCCGCTCTCCCCCCCCCCCCGCTCTCCCCCCCCCCCCCGCTCTCCCCTCCCCCCCGCTCTCTCTCCCCCCCGCTCTCTCTCCCCCCCGCTCTCTCTCCCCCCCGCTCTCTCTCCCCCCGCTCTCTCTCCCCCCCGCTCTCTCTCCCCCCCGCTCTCTCTCCCCCCCGCTCTCTCTCCCCCCCGCTCTCTCTCCCCCCCGCTCTCTCTCCCCCCCGCTCTCTCTCCCCCCCGCTCTCTCTCCCCCCCGCTCTCTCTCCCCCCCGCTCTCTCCCCCCCCGCTCTCTCCCCCCCCCGCTCTCTCCCCCCCCCGCTCTCTCTCCCCCCGCTCTCTCTCCCCCCCGCTCTCTCTCCCCCCCGCTCTCTCTCCCCCCCGCTCTCTCTCCCCCCCGCTCTCTCTCCCCCCCGCTCTCTCTCCCCCCCGCTCTCTCTCCCCCCCCGCTCTCTCTCCCCCCGCTCTCTCTCCCCCCCGCTCTCTCTCCCCCCCGCTCTCTCTCCCCCCCGCTCTCTCTCCCCCCCGCTCTCTCTCCCCCCCGCTCTCTCTCCCCCCCGCTCTCTCTCCCCCCCGCTCTCTCTCCCCCCCGCTCTCTCTCCCCCCCGCTCTCTCTCCCCCCCGCTCTCTCTCCCCCCCCGCTCTCTCTCCCCCCGCTCTCTCTCCCCCCCGCTCTCTCTCCCCCCCGCTCTCTCTCCCCCCCGCTCTCTCTCCCCCCCCGCTCTCTCTCCCCCTCTCCCCCCCCCGCTCTCTCTCCCCCCCCGCTCTCTCTCCCCCCCGCTCTCTCTCCCCCCCGCTCTCTCCCCCCCGCTCTCTCCCCCCCGCTCTCTCCCCCCCCGCTCTCCCCCCCGCTCTCCCCCCCGCTCTCTCCCCCCGCTCTCTCCCCCCCGCTCTCTCCCCCCGCTCTCTCCCCCCCCGCTCTCTCACCCCCCCCGCTCTCTCCCCCCCCCCGCTCTCTCCCCCCCCGCTCTCTCCCCCCCCGCTCTCCCCCCCGCTCTCTCCCCCCCGCTCTCTCCCCCCCGCTCCCCCCCGCTCTCTCCACCCCCCGCTCTCTCCCCCCCCCGCTCTCTCCCTCCCCCCCCGCTCTCTCTCCCCCCCGCACTCCCCCCCCCCGCT